>NC_053497.1:79027866-79327866 GCF_905171775.1 Rana temporaria | reverse complement strand
AAGCTCCGTGACCACGGGACTCGCGGACCCGATCGCCACTGCAGTCCCGCAATCGGTCCCCAGAGCTGAAGAACGGGGAGAGCCGTGTGTAAACACGGCTTCCCCGTTGTTCACTGTGGCGGCAGCATCGATTGTGTCATCCCTTTTATAGGGGGAAACAATCGATGATGTCACACCTACAGCCACACCCCCCTACAGTTTTAAACACACTTCAGGGTACACATTACCCCATCAGCGCCCCCTGTGGTTAACTCCCAAACTGCAATTGTCATTTTCACAGTAAACAATGCATTTTAAATGCATTTTTTGCTGTGAAAATGACAATGGTCCCAAAAATGTGTCAAAATTGTCCGAAGTGTCCGCCATAATGTCGCAGTCATGAAAAAAATCGCTGATCACCGCCATTAGTAGTAAAAAAAAAATATATAAAAATGCAATAAAACTATTCCCTATTTTGTAAATTTTGCGCAAAACAACCGATAAACTCTTATTGCGATTTTTTTTACCAAAAATATGTAGAAGAATACATATCGTCCTAAACTGAGGAAATGTTTTTTTATATATATTTTTGGGGGATTTTTGTTATAGCAAAAAGTAAAAAATATTGTATTTTTTTCAAAATTGTCGCTCTTTTTTTGTTTATAGCACAAAAAATAAAAACCGCAGAGGTGATCAAATACCACCAAAAGAAAGCTCTATTTGTGGGAAGAAAAGGACACCAATTTTGTTTGGGAGCCACATCGCACGACCGCGCAATTGTCAGTTAAAGCAACGCAGTGCCGAATCGCAAAAAGGGGCAAGGTCCTTTAGCTGCATTTTGGTCCGGGTCTTAAGTGGTTAAAGTCTATAGGACACGAACGTGAAAAATCAAAAGTGCTCATTTTAAAGGTTAATATGCAAGTTATTGTCATAAAAAGTGTTTGGGGACCTGGGTCCTGCCCTAGGGGACATGTATCAATGCAAAAAAAAAGTTTTAAAAACTGATGTTTTTTCGTTAACCATACCAGGCCACATTCCCTCAACATAGGGAGGATGCTTTGGGGACCAAAGCTCCATGTCCCCATGTTGATGGGGACAAGGCCGTTATCCCCACAACCCTTGCCCAGTGGTTGTGGGGTCTGCGGGCAAGGGGCTTATCGCAATCTGGAAGCTCCCTTTAACAAAGGGGACCCCCAGATCTTTGGGGAGACCCCACACAATTTTTTTAGCTGTTTTTTTTTTTTATCTGTATTGCGGGGCCCGACCATTCATTATAGCCATCAGCAGTTTTAAATTACTTTTTTACTTTAGAAATTTCATTTTGCTGCAGGGACTTTTCTAAACATGGGGGAAAATGCGCTACTTTACAGGCATAATATAGACACCCCCAGGTATAAAATTTTAAGGAATATTTTACTTTTATTGTTTCACTTTAAGCATTATTAAAATCACTGCTCCCGAAAAAAACAGACATTTTTTTATTTTTTTTTTGCATTGATACATGTCCCCTGGGGCAGGACCCAGGTTCCTAAACACTTTTTATGACAATAACTTGCATATTAACCTTTAAAATTAGCATTTTTGCTTTCTCCCATAGACTTTTAAAGGGTGTTCCGTGGCTTTCGAATTTGCCGCGAAAACCCCAAATTGTTCTCTATTCTGCGAACAGGTGAACTCTGATGTTCGAGTAGAACTTACGTTTGACTAGAACATCGGGCCCATCCCTGCTCATAAGGTGCTGATATCACTCCCTCCTCATATCAGAAAGCTCCCATTGCTTGAAAGGTGATGAATGGTTATATTGGGGGTTGATTTACTAAAGGCAAATAGACTGTGCACTTCCACAGGTGCAGTTGCCCTCAGTAAATGAGGCAAAGCTTCCAGTTACAAAGAATACCCAAACAGGTACAAGGAAAAAAATAAGCATTTTTGCTTGTACACGATTGGATGATAAAATAGGAAGAGCTTTACCACATTTACTAAGCTCTGGATCAACTGAACTTGCAGAGTGCAAGTGCCAGTCTATTTCCTTCAGTAAATCAACCCCTAAGTAATTTTAGCATGCTGCTTTGAGATTAAGATTAAATCCAGTATTCTCCTGTTGCTTGGAGTGGACATACAAGCTTGTTCTTTTATTTTAACCAATGATAAACTTAATTAAATACTTATAGACTTAGAACTTTAAGACATGTGTAGAATGTTTTTTTTTAATTCCTTTTGCTTTTTAATGTATTTTCCTTCTCAAAAGATGGCAAGGAATGAGGCTTCAAAGAGAATATCTTCCGCTCTTGTGATGCTTCCTGCACTAGTTGGTTCTCAGTAAAAATCTTCTCACTGTGAGCGCATTACTTCGACCAGATACTTATTATTTTATTTTTTTATGTGTACGCCTTGTGCTTTCAGCGCTGTTATTCTCTGCAAGAAAAAGCTGCTGTTTTTGTTGGACTCCTATGGGAAATTGAATAAAACTCTGCTATGTGAAGATGTTTTCTGTGCAAAAAAAGGAATTATAAAACCGTACAATATTTTCAAATGACAAAAGCCTGAACATTAGATACTTCTAAATGTCATGCGACTATGAATCAAACATGTAGAATGCATTATCTGTTTTACTGTTGTGAAAGAGGCCTTCAGCATCTAAGAAATTACAAGGGCAATATTTGATGCCAGTACTGCTAGGTCAATGGCACCTGGGCATTCAGCTCTAACCCTGATTCATTAATGAGTGTTTTCATCAGTATACTGCATTTAGCAGCTTGAAGACTCAGAATTTCTGACGTGTAATTAATATGAGTAAACTTTCTTAGTAGCAGGGAAAAAAACAAATGAAAGGAGGTGAAGCTTAAAGGGGTTGTAAAGGTAATTTTTGTTTCCCTAAATAGCGTCCTTTACCTTAGTGCAGTCCTCCTTCACTTACCTCATCCTTCGATTTTGCTTTTAAATGTCCTTATTTCTTCTGAGAAATCCTCACTTCCTGTTCTTCTGTCTGTAACTACACACAGTAATGCTAGGATTTCTCCCTGGTGTGGAGAAAGCCTCTTGAGGGGGGAGGGGGCGAGCAGGATGGTCAGGACGCTCTCTACTTTGCAGATAGAGAAAGGAGCTGTGTGTTGGTGGGCGTCCTGACACTCCTGCTCGCCCCCTCCCCCCTCAAGAAGCTTTCTCCACACCTGGGAGAAAGCCTTGCATTACTGTGTGTAGTTACAGACAGAAGAACAGGAAGTGAGGATTTCTCAGAAGAAATAAGGACATTTAAAAGCAAAATATATTTTTTAAATAAAAGAATTGTCAAAAACTGTCTGCTGTCATTACTTTGACAATTTTTTGCTAAATGGGTAGGGGTGCAATGTACCCCGCACCTATTCTCAAAGGGGGGCAGGATCTGGATTCTGATAAGCCCCCGCCCCCTGCCAGACCCCCGTCAGCTCTGCACTTACACTTTGCAGGTCATGGCTGCAGTGGCGGCTTCTACCTCCATGTCCCGGCCGTCGCTTATCCTCCTGGGCAATCGGGTCATCGGACTCCTGGCCAATGGGGCCTAAAGACTCTCGGATAATCAGGAAGCAGGTCCTGAGACCCCATTGGCTGGGAGGAGAAACATGAAGACATTAGCAAATATTAATTTTCTAATGTCACACAACAGGATGGGCTCAGGGTGCAGTGCTCTGCGCCCCAAGCCCACCCTTTTTTTTAAGCCAAATAGACTCTAATCATGTGCTTCTACAAAAAAAAGAAATCCATTTAAATTCATGCTTTAGGCACCCTGCATGTAGATTAGGGGCTGGATGCATGGATTAAGGGGGCGGTGCCCGGTCGCCCCTAATGAGTGGCCTGCCACTGATCCTGGGTCACATTTTGCGCAGTGTGTCGAAACTATTTAGCTAGTGAAAATATAAAGGGATTTAATTATTTATATTTATATTATAAACTTGAATTATTACAGCTCACTTCCCCTATTATAGTAAAATGTGCCCTGCTCCATAAAGATGCATACATACTTCCTCCAGTGCCTTCAGCCTCCCACACTCTGTGCAGCCTGGCTCCATAGACATGAAAATGAAGTTGCTCCTGCAGTGCATAGCACTAGATTATGACTGGCTAGGCTGCAGCTGTTAGTCAAGATAAGTAAGTATTTGCGATGAAGAGGGAGGGGGCGGCTCTGGTTTGGCATTCTGGTTACACTTAAGAGTATCTAAAGGTGCGAGGGGGAATTTTTTTTCAATTTATTTTCATTTTTTTTAAAGCTCAACTCAAAAGCCAAAGCATATTTTTAAAATTTTGGATATAGGGTTTAATGTATAGTACTCCTGATGGGTCTGTCCCCACCAGGAGAAGATAATCACAGGTAAAACCTGGCATGCTGGTTGTACTCAAGTTGATCAATTGATCAACTTGATACATTCAGCCTGCCCATACAAGGTTTTAATCTCACCCGGTTCAGCAGGAACCGGACAAGATTTGAACCGTGTGTCGCCTGCCTTTTTATTAATTAATAGAGATACACTGTATGCAGTAATGGGGAGATGATCTGACATGCATGGAACAATGGCTGTGTCTACCTGTATAAACAAGAAGCTCATTCAACGGTCTGGTATTTCAATGCCAAGCAACCAGATGCTCTATGTATGGGTGTTACGTAATACTATCTGCAATAGAAAACAATCAAAACGATCCACAGAGGCCATGAAAATATACAACTTATTCAAATTTCAGCTGCTGAATGCACTGCCAATGCCCTACAAAACCTCATTAAAGATTGAGAATGTCTTCTTTACATACCTGTAGTACCTATTGCAAACATAGTATTGTGATAATTAAGGCAACACTCCTAAAGAAAAATAGGGAAAGACAATTATGTTTGACGATCAAATATTTGTTGGTTATTCAACATTATTTTAATCCTCTGTTGCATAAAACATGATTGTTAATCCATTCTATTTCTTGCACAGTCACCTGGAAATAGAAACCAATTACCAGGCTTGTAATACTTCCTTATTTCCTTTATGAAATCTTAGTTAACAAACATCAGATATTGATCTTTTGTGTTTAGAATTGGAAATGCAGCATATGGGAGTATGGGAGTTTGACATTTTAAACAGCTTGCAATTTTTATTAAATGTTAGTATCAGTAAATCAGTCAAGGTAGGAATATGTTCTATTTGTATATACTGTATATACATACTGTATGTGTGTGTGTATACTGTGTATGTATATATATATATATATATATATATATATATATATATATATTTATTGTGACAGGAAGTCAGGTAAATCTGGGGGTGTTGTCACAGACGGGAGATACATTTCTGCCTTGTTTAGAAAATTCACCAATTACTATCAGGTGTCGGCTGCAGAGGTAGCCAGAAAGGTTTAAGGATGTTGGATAGCTTCAGCTGTTCAGAAGGCCTCTATAAGTTGTCCAGAGGATTACTACTGAATGCTGCATCCTGAGGCTTGTTGAGTTAAGGAGAGCAGTGAGCTGAGGATGACTTCTGAAGGTGAAGTGGTTGTTGATATTTTTGCTGTGTGATAAGAAAATCAAAACGACTATTGTTTTCTGCTGGAAGACCAGCAGTGTCTGCCCAGCAGTAGGCTGTGCCAGACTCCATAGGTAGGTTCCTGTGTTGTGAAGGTAGACGGCCCAAGTGGCCAGGGTTTATTTTATGTTTTGTTTTGTTTATGCTGTTTGGATGCTTGCACTTGTTTCCAGCAATATGGAAGAATAAACCATAACCCTTGTTTTTTTCAACCACCCACGGCTGCCTCTCTGTATAATTCAGTGTGTAGTGAACCCACTCAGAAGGTCACACACCCCTGCTACCGAGCTAACCCCTTACACATGGTGGAGTGCCACGGGCAGTTAAAGTAAACCCAAAAATGGAGGAGATACTGAAGCAGCTGGCTATAGCAAATGCAAATCAACAGCAGACAAATGCAGGTTTGCAGCGGAGCCTTGCAGCTCAACAACAAGCTCACTAAGAGAGCATTGCAGGCTTAGAACAGAGACACCAGCAGCAAATGGAGGCCATCGTGAAACAGCTTCTGAGACAGCAGGCCGAGGTTGGGAGTCAGGCCAGTAACATACCTACTTTTCGGGTAAGCCACTTATTGCCAAAGATGACTGCAGATGATGACCCTGAGATGTTTCTGACCACGTTTGAGAGAACAGCGGAAAAAGAGAGTTGGCCTAAAGAACAGTGGGCTGGACTAGTGGCCCCCCTATTATCTGGAGAAGCCCAAAAGGCATATTTTGATTTAGAGCTCGCAGATGCAAAAAACTATGATCGGTTAAAAGAGGAAATATTGGCACGTTTTGGTGTAACCCTGGCTGTCCATGCTCAGCGGGTCCACAATTGGAGTTATCAGCTGAAGAAGCCACCTCGATCGCAGATGTATGACCTCATCCATTTGGCCAGCAAAATGGCTGCAGCCAGAAACTCTGTCCAGACCAAACATTTTGGGGCGAGTAGTCATGGACAAATTTCTTAGGTCTCTTCCTAACACCCTGCAGAAATGGGTGAGCCATGGTGGTCTGGAAACCACAGACAAACAAGTAGACCTGGTCGAAAGGTACCTAACAACAGAAAATGTGTCCCCTTTCCCCAGAGATGCACAGACTTTCCACCCCAAGACCAGACCCTCCCCACCTATAGGTAAGACTGCATCAAGGGATGGGGTGGAGAGAGGGACCAAAGAACAACTAGAGGTATTATCGGGACCACTGCTAGTGGTTGGCGAGAGCGGCCTGGAAGATCCATCCCACAAGAGAGGACCATAAGGTTGATTTGTTACCGTTGCCGGGAAGAGGGACATGTAGCAGCAGTTTGCCCCGCGGTTGATGAACCCATGCAGTGTGACTTTCTGACAGAGAGACGACAGTCCCTTTTTGCAACCACATGCACTGCAGTAATGGGGAATGAGAAACCTTTATGTAGAATGTGCTTAGATGGTAAAGATGTTGTGGTATTGTTGGATTCAGGTAGCCTGGTCACCTTAGTGAAAAGTGATCTAGTGGTGGGAAAAACCTTGCATCCTAGGAAAATGGCTGTAGTTTGTGTACATGGGGACACTCGAGAATATCTGGTAACTACGGTTTCCTTTGAAACCTCCCTCGGTAACTTGTGTCACCAAGTGGGTCTAGTTCCCCGACTGCCACATGATGCCATTGTGGGAAGGGATTTCCCAAAGTTCTGGGAACTCTGGGATTGCCCAGATTCCCCAGTAAGTGGTTCTTCTGAGCCTGAACCATCTACTCCAGAATCCTCTAACTGTGAGGATTCTTCTGAGTTTCCATTCTCAGTCTTAGCAGGGGAAACACCAGTCCCTAGGGAGGAGCCGGCTACCTCAGAAGAGGAACAGCGGCTGATAGGGTTTGATGACCTCGAGGTGCACAGAGAAAATTTTAAAAGAGACCTGTTATATCGAGTGTCACAGAGGATAGAGGACACCATTGAGCAACTATTAGTGCCTTAACCGTACCGCAAGATGGTGTTGGAACTGGCCCATGGGCACATTCTTTGGGGACATTTGGAGCAGAAAAAACCTGGGAGAGAATCACCCAGAGGTTTTATTGGCCTGGGATCACTAAGGAAGTGGAAGTGTACTGCTCTTCCTGTCCAGTGTGTCAGATTACTGCACCCATGCCACATTTCCACAGTCCGTTGGTACCCCTGCCCATTATTGAGGTCCCTTTTGAGAGGATCGCCATGGACTTGGTTGGTGCCTTACTGAAGTCCACTAGAGGGCACCAGCACATCTTGGTAATAATGGACTATGCCATCCGTTACCCAGAAGCGATTCCTCTCAGAAATACCTCTGCTAAAACCATTGCTAAAGAGTTATTTCAGGTTTTCAGCCGTGTGGGTCTCCCTAAGGAAGTCCTAACTGACCAGGGCACCCCGTTTATGTCTAGGGTGACTAGAGAACTTTGTAAACTCCTGAAAGTGACCCAATTACATACATCAGTACATCACCCTCAAACAGACAGGTTAGTGGAAAGGTTTAATAAAACCTTAAAACAAATGTTGAGGAAGGTGGTGGATAAAGATGGAAGGAATTGGGATTATCTGCTCCCTTATCTGATGTTTGCCATAAGAGAGGTTCCCCAATTGTCCACAAGGTTCTCTCCGTTTGAGTTATTGTATGGGAGGCACCCCCGGATGCCTACTGGACATTGCCAGGAAAATATGGGAGAGTGAGAGTTCCCCTCATCGAAGTGTGATTGAACATGTGGCACAAATTCAAGATAGAATTGCCCAAGTGATGCCGATTGTGAAGGTACATTTAGCCCAAGCCCAGCTGGCTCAACAAAAGATTTACAATTGTGGGGCGCAGGTCTGTTCCTTTGCACCTGGTGATAGGGTGTTGGTGCTGGTCCCCACGGTCGAAAGTAAATTCCTAGCCAAATGGCAGGGTCCTTATAAAGTGTTGGAGAAAATGGGGGTGGGGAATTATAAAATTAGCCAACCGGGAAGACGAAAACCTGAGCAACTCTATCACGTGAACTTGTTGAAACCATGGAAGGATAGAGAGTCCTTGGTCGCTAAGACTACCCAATCTTCTGCTCCGTTTAACCTGGGTGTCCCTGAAGTTGGGATAGCGGAGACTCTGTCCAAAACTCAGGAACAGGAGGCAAAAGAGTTTGTGCTCCGAAATAGGGAGAAGTTTTCAGACTTGCCAGGTTGGGTCTCCGGAGTTGAACATGACATTATCACCACACCAGGGGATAAGGTCAAGTTGAAGCCTTATCGAATTCCAGAAGCCCGGCGAAAGGCAATTCACCAGGAACTAAAAAAAATGCTTGAGCTAGGAGTGATAGAAGAGTCAAATAGTAATTGGTCCAGTCCCATTGTCTTAGTACCCAAACCAGATGGAAGTTGGTGGTTTTGTAATGATTTTCGCCGCCTGAAAAAAATCACTAAGTTTGACACCTATCCTATGCCCCGCATAGATGAACTGATTGATCGCCTAGGCACTGCCCGGTACATGACGACATTAGACCTGACCAAGGGTTATTGGCAAATTCCTCTCTCGGAGTCGGCCAGGGAAAAAACAGCATTTGTAACTCCAGAAGGATCTTTCCAATATCGGAGGATGCCTTTTGTGTTACAGAATGCTCCCGCCACGTTTCAACGCACCATTGATAAGACCCTTCGGCCTCATCGAGCCTATGCTGCTGCATACCTCGATGATGTGGTTTTCCACAGTGAGGATTGGGACTCACACTTACCAAAAGTTCAGGCTGTGTTGGATTCCATCTGGGAAGCCAGGTTTACAGCCAATCCAAAAAAAATTACCCTTGGGTTAGAAGAGGCGAAGTATCTGGGGTAAACCATTGGAAGAGGTCTAATCAAGCCCCAGATAAAAAAAGTTGAGGCTATTCAGGATTGGCCATGTCCCGCCAATAAGAAACAGGTTCGTGCATTTTTGGGGATCATGTGTTATTATCGCCGTTTTAGCCCCCATTTTGCCTCACAGGCTGCTCCCCTGACCAATTTGACCAAAGGGAAGGAGTCTGTCATGACCAAATGGACTCCCGAAGCAGAAACAGCTTTTCAGGCTTTAAAACAGGCTTTATGTAGTCAGCCAGTTTTAAATTCGCCTGATTTTCCATGGCACTTTGTGGTTCAGACAGATGCGTCAAATGTGGGGTTAGGAGCTGTACTGTCCCAGATTATCAAGGGGAAGGAACACCCTGTTCTTTACCTCAGCCGAAAGTTGAAGGCCCAGGAGGAGAATTATGCCACCATTGAGAAAGAGTGTTTAGCGGTGAAATGGGCTTTGGATTCTCTCTGGTACTACCTCGTGGGTAGACAGTTTGAACTGGTGACGGATCATGCCCCATTGAAGTGGATGGCACAAAACATGGAGACCAATAGGAGATTAAATAGGTGGTTCCTGGCCCTTCAGGAATTTAGTTTTGTGGTAATGCATCGCCCCGGTGTTAAAATGGGGATTGCAGATGGTTTGTCCCGAGTACATGCGTGCCTGGCAACCTGTGTCCCAACCCTAGGGTTGAAACAAGAGGGGGGGTATGTGACAGGAAGTCAGGTAAATATGGGGGTGTTGTCACAGACGGGAGATACATTTCTGCCTTGTTTAGAAAATTCACCAATTACTATCAGGTGTCGGCTGCAGAGGTAGCCAGAAAGGTTTAAGGACGTTGGATAGCTTCAGCTGTTCAGAATGAGAAAATTAAGGCCTCTATATTTTGTCCAGAGGATTACTACTGAATGCTGAATCCTGAGGCTTGTTGAGTTAAGGAGAGCAGTGAGCTGAGGAAGACTTCTGAAGGTGAAGTGGTTGTTGATATTTTTTGCTGTGTGATAAGAAAATCAAAAAGACTATTGTTTTCTGCTGGAAGACCAGCAGTGTCTGCCCAGCAGTAGGCTCTGCCAGACTCCATAGGTAGGTTCCTGTGTTGTGAAGGTAGATGGCCCAAGTGGCCAGGGTTTATGTTATGTTTTTTTTTTTTTATGCTGTTTGGATGCTTGCACTTGTTTCCAGCAATATGGAAGAATAAACTATAACCCTTGTTTTTTTCAACCACCCACGGCTACCTCTCTGTATAATTCAGTGTGTAGTGAACCCACTAAGGAGGTCACACACCCCCACTACCGAGCTAACCCCTTACAATATATATATATATATATATATATATATATATATATATATATATATATACATATAAACACTATACTACCAAAATTATAGGGGCACCTTCCTTTTACGCGCACATAAACTTTAATGGCATCCCAGTCTTAGTCCGTAAGGTTCAATATTGAGCTGGCCCACCCTTTGAACTATAAAAGCTTCAATTCTTCTGGGAAGGCTGTCCACAAGGTTTAGGAGCTTGTTTATGGGAATATTTGACCTTTCTTTTCAGAAGCGCATTTGTGAGGTCACGGTTAATGTGGACGAGAATGCATTCTCTGTTCTAATTCTTCCTAAAGGTGTTCTATTGGGTTGAGGTCAGGATGCTGTGCAGGCCAGTCAAGTTCCTCCACCCCAAACTCACTCATCCGTGTCTTTATGCACCTTGCTTTGTGCACTGGTCCAAATCATTTGATGGAGGGGGGATTATAGTGTGGGGTTGCTTTTCAGGGGTTGGGCTTGGCCCCTTAGTTCCAGTGAAGAGAGCTCTTAAGGCATCAGCATGCCAAAACATTTTAGACAATTTCAAGCTCCCAACTTTGTGAGAACAGTTTGGGGTTGCCCCCCCTTCTATTTAAACATGACTGTGCACCAGTAGACAAACAAGGTCCAACTTGACGGGCCTGAACAGAGTCCTGAACTCAATCCAATAGAACTAATTTGGGATGAATTAGATTAGAGGCTTGCGAACCAGGACTTTGTGTGTGTTAATTAAAGGGGACATGCTCAACTGGCATTGGCAGCAGTAAACCCTACACAGGACATCACTCCCTGTATTTGATGTATCTACACCAGTAGAGACAAGTCTTCCTGCTGTTGTCTAGGGTTCAAACAGGGCTTGGCAAACTGCAAGGAAGTTCATACACTGAGCCTGACCCCAAACCCAAACCCAAATGAAATCAATGGAAGCCAAATCTATCAAATCAAGAATGTTAATTTTCTGTAATAATAAGTAGAGGGTTGTCCAAGAAATAGCATGGGGGATCAGGGGAAGTGGGCACTGCCGTGGGAAATATATACTAGTGTAAAAAAAATATCCATTTTGCCGGGAGCAGTGATTATTTTTTATAGCACTGGCATTTACATTGTCGTGTTTTTTTTTTCTGTTATCTGTGTCCTGTTGGGGTTATTTCCCTTTTATTTCTGTCCTGGAGATACAACAGGATGTGAGAGGAAATAACTTGAAAGAGAGAGAAAATCTCCTCAATGTCTCCAATGATCCCCAAAGATTTCCGTTCACATCCTGTTCCGGTGTCAATTGTAAAATTTTGAATTTCCCATAATTTTCTGCCCCAGTGACAAAGATCCTCAGGACAAATAGAGAGGATATTTCTCCCTAGCAGACACATCTATACCTAGCAGGAGTGAAGTTGTTTTTTCTATGAACTGTGAAATTAGTCTGTAACATCTGATTTCTGTTATTGTTTTGGAGTGCAATATAATATAAATTAATTCAAATACAATTATGTTCCCATGCTGTTTTTATCTCCCAGTTCACAAAATTAACATCGCCTTAGATTTTATTTGTTCCACTTTTTATTGAACAAAGTGTTATATGATATAATGCATAGCTGTGTTCTTATTGCCACTTATGTGTTATGTAATATTGTACAAAATATATATATATATATATTTTGAGCTGTCTAAAAAGTCATAGGCAATAATCCGTTTTAATTATGACTTGTATTGTATCTCTTGCTGTCCTTGCAGAAAGAGAAAAAAAGTATGTGTAAAAAAAAAAATGAAAAAAAAAAAAACCTAGATTAAGGTTTGATCTAGGTTAGTTCCAGGATTAGTGTTTGGTCAAGGTCGGTATTTTTTTTTGGACAGGATTTTTTTTTTAAATTTGTATAATTTGTCAGTTAGTGTTAGTGGGCCAGATTCACAGAGCAGATACAACGGCGTATCTCCTGATACGCCGTCATATCTGTTGTTCTATCTATGTGACTGATTCATAGAATCAGTTACGCATAGATAGCCATAAGATCCGACAGGTGTAATTGTTTTACACTGTCTGATCTTAAGATGCAATACCGCGGCCGCCGCTGGGGGGAGTTCACGTCGTAAACCAGCATCGGGTATGCAAATTAGGAGTTACGGCGATCCACGACGGTTTTTCGCGTTCGCTACGTCTAGTTTCCCGTCGAAAAGTTAGTCGTCGTTTTTGGTGCCTTAACTTTACACAGCACACGTATGTGCTGTATAAAGTATGGCCGTCGTTCCCGCGTCGAAATGTAAAAATTCACGTCGTTTGCGTAAGACGTCCGGGAATACGAAAATACGCTACGCATGTCGCCGTTCGAAAAAATGACGTCATGTCGCGCAAAGCACGGCAGGTAATTCAAAAGGGAGCATGCGCAGTAGGTCTGGCGCGGGAGCGCGCCTAATTTAAATGGCACACGCCCCTTTGAATTACGCAGGCTTACGCCGGAGGCCGCCGGCGTAGTTTTCATCGCAAGTGCTTTGTGAATCTGGCACTTGCGATGAAAACTTGCGGCGGTGTAACGTATCTACGATACGTTACGCCGCTGCACTTCTACCTGAATCTGGCCCAGTGTGTTTTAGGTAGAATAAACAAAAAGCACAATTGTTTCTGGGCTGTACTAAGGGTACAAACAACAAATAACATACACATACATAGTAACATTGCACTCGTCAGGAGCAGGATAATTTATGTTGGGTTGTTCTTTGGTGGAAGGTTATTATAGTAGCAAGAAATATACAACTGAATAAAAAAAAAATTATTTTTACTGTTTTGGCCCAGTTTTCCTTTGATAATAAAACAAATAAGAAACAGGATATATCTGTTATCTTTTACCACCAAATGGAAGTCCATCTTGACCTGAAAAAAAACAAGGTATAATCCACCTGGATGCACAAACTAGTTGTGACGATATGTATGGTTTTACTAACACATGTCAAAGTTGCAAAATTATCCTTAGGCATTAAGATTTGTTTTACCCTAAGGCCCCATACACACGGGAGAATTTATCCGCGAATACGGTCCAGCGGACCGTTTCCGCGGATAAATCCTCTCGAGGATTTCCGCGGATTTCTATGCGATGGCGTGTACACACCATCGCATTGAAATCCACGCCGAAATCCTCTGGCGATGACGTGTCGCGCCGTCGCCGCGATCATGACTCGGCGACGTGCGCGCCGCTGTCATATAAGGAATTCCACGCATGCGTGGACGGATGGATCCGGTGAGTCTGTACAGACCAGCGGATCCATCCGTTGGGATGGATTCCAGCAGATGGATATGTTCTGCATGTCAGCGAATATCCGATCTGCTGGAATCCATCCCAGGGGAGATATATCCGCGGATAAAGATCCGCTGGCGTGTACACACCATAGGATCTATCCGCTGAAACCCATTTGCTGGGATTTATCTGCGGATGGATTCTATGGTGTGTACGGGGCCTCAGACATAAAGGGGTTAATAAAAAAATAAATAAATAAAGGAATTTAGATATGAATTTATTCAACATAATAAGTAAAACATTCATATGACACATAAACATCAAAAAGTGCAAATAAAGGTGCTGAGTGATCAAATCTTAACTAAGAAGATGACGCTGGAAAAAATAGTGTCAAAGTCCAAATGTGAAAGTGACAGGCTGCTGTGAATGGGTGTCCACTAATCCCAGAGGAAATGGAAACTCCACCAAAGACACCAGTCTGGTCTCCCAGAACTCTCACCTCAATGAGGGAAAAATCGAGCGGTCAATACATCAAACTCCACCTCACGGCAGTCTCCTCAATGTCTCCTGATACCAACGGGTGTGAACCTGATGGCTGAATGAAGTACCTGGAAGGTCTCAAGCCAGGGAAACAAGAGGGACAAAAGAGGGCCTCCAATGGTGTAGTATAAAGTAAAATAGGACATTTATTGAAAACAAGTTGTGCTTACATAAAAACCATAAAAACGAGCATGTAAACAAACAGTGGCATCCTCTGCGCCGTCTCACATCACTCCTGGTGTACGTCTTGTCCTACGGCCAATCCCTACGCGTTATGAAACTGTCTAGTTTTTTCGCCTGGGGACGACGAAGAAACGAGACAGTTTCGTAACACGTAGGGATTGGCCGTAGGACAAGACATGCACCAGGAGTGATGTGAGACGGCGCAGAGGACGCCACTGTTTGTTTACATGCTCGTTTTTATGGTTTTTATGTAAGCGCAAATTGTTTTCAATAAATGTCCTATTAATAATAATAAGTAATAATAATAATAATCATTTATTTAATTATTATTATTATTATTATTATTATTAATTTGTTACGTTCCATTTGTTTAGATGCGGCATTCATTATTTTGGATAATTCAGAACTTCAGATAAATTTGTATTTTTTTACATTCACTAACAGCCAAATTTGAAAGGAAATTCCAATACCTATAATTTAATAGTTAGTAATAGTTATTATTATTAGTTAGTTAGTTAGTTATTATTTCAGATTTTAGAATTTTCAGGTTTTTAATTTTTCAGATTTTCGTTCTTATTTTTGGATTTGGTTCTTTTGAATTTTCAGATTTTCATTCTGATTTTCAGATTTTAGAATTTATGAATTTGCGAATTTTCTAATTTTTTAATTTACGAATTTTCGGAAAAGTTCATTAAACATGGTTTTGTTAATTCTCTGAATTAATTAATTTGTCGAATTTAATTGAAGAACAAATCCCTACATAAAGGGTAGGGACACCTGAAACTGTTGTTCAGCGTACACCTGTGTACCTTTGTTTGCACTGAAGCAGAAAATACGCCATTGTGTAGTTATGCCATTTGGTTGTGTACCATCCTTTCCATGGATACTGTTTCTTAAAAACAGTGTTTGAAGCCCGTTTGATGCTTGGCTGTATATTTCTTTTGCAGCACAGCTGTGTATATATACGGTTTGATTTTGGTCCAGAGTTGTTTTTGTCTCCACCTGAGTTTGCCTCAGATTGACACTGTATGTCCACACTCTCAAAAGTACCGGTAGCTAATTTTGTGTAACAATTGTGTAGGGACTGCCTAGAGAGGAATCACTTTTGGTCAACTTGAACATGTATTGCAATATACATATTTGATAAGCAAGAGTTTGCTATAGGTAAGGGTTAATAAGTGACAACACCTCCTTAGTATCTCATGTGTTGTGTATATATATATATGTGTTGTGTATATATAAAGCTATTTTTGGATCTGGATGCTCATCTAATTTGCACTGCATAGAGTTGCTATATTGTTGTGTCTGCTCTATATTGGCACTACATGTGCACACTCTCAAGAGTTATTTTAGCAAATAATTGTTGGCAAGTCTTCAAGATAGAGTAGGACCTGTTCAGAGAGGAATCAATGTATGCTTACTGGGCTGTAACCCCTTTGCATTTTATTAGGGTTGTCCTGATACCACTTTTTTACGACAAGTAAAAGTACCGATACTTTTTTCCATGTACTCGCCAATACCGAATACCGATACTTTTTTTAAATGTCATGTGACAGTTTTCAAACCACAATACAGACTAAGGATATTTTCTTTAGAATTATGAAGAACTCTAACTCAAGACTTTATAAAAGAATAAAACTGTTTTATTTGCTTGTCACGCAGTAGTAAAGAACTCAAATAATTTTTACAGAACATGTTGATAAATGCAAAAAATATATTTTACAACATCAAAATATATTAATAACAACAATAAATAACAAATGTTAAATCACACAACCAACCAAAAGTGCAAAACAGCAAAAAACTGTAAGAGCCGGTTCACACTGGGGCGATTTGCGATCCGACTTCATGTCGCCTCAAGTCGTCCCAAGTCGCGCTGTAGAAAAAAACAATGGAAGTGAATGGGAGCGGTGTTAATACACACGACTCAAGGCGATCCAACTTCAGAAAAGGTTCCTGTACTACTTCAATCCGACTTGTAGGCGATTTGTACCCATTGATTTCAATGGAAGTCGCCTCAGAAGTCTTAACTGAAGCGACTTTCCAGGAAGATAACATACATTTCTCAGGCAAACCTCTCCTGCCCCCCTCCCTCTCCCAGAGCTGATTGTTGTTTTATTGGCCACTGAAAAGTCTCCTGTCCTGGAGACGACTTCAAGTCGTGTTGTAAATCGCCCCAGATCGCCCTGTGGTTCATGTTCAAGTCGTGTCGGTGTCGCTTCTGAAAGTCGCGCTGGAAGTCGTGTCGCCCTAGTGTGAACCGACTCTAACAGTGCATTGTTTAATCATGGGGAACAGCATGGGATGGATTAACGGCAATATAGCTAATAGAATTATTGTTTCTCAAAAGTTAGTGGCAAGTTCTTTTTAAGGAATAAAAGCATCTCTGCATGTTCAACCATTAGCCTGTTTCTGCTATCAGTAAGCATGTTGGACGCTAAGCTGAACAGTCTTTCACTTTCAACGCTACTGCATGGGGCAGAAATAAATTTTTGGGCCATTTTAGCCAGAGTTGGAAACCTCACTTTCTCTGAACGAGGTACGGTGATCTCTCCCAGGTAAGCTTCCAGCTGTATAGTAGCAGCTTTTGGAGTACTGCTTTCTGACGAAGATGAACCTTCACCAGCAATTTCCACAAATACACTGTCCAGACTGGTACCTGGCTGGTCACGGTGAGGTCTTTTGGAAGCTGGTTCTTCATGTTCCTCAGATACCATTGTCTCTTCAGAAATGTTTTGCAGTTCCTGTATTAACATTTCTTTTGCCTCACTGGAAGTGTCTGAATTACAGAAAACTCGATCTTTATACCTAGGATTAAAAAATAAATAAACAATGAATCAAATCAATGCAGCATATTCTTTCTGTGAATGAAGAAAAAGATTACATTTTAGAATTAACATTACCTTGGATCCAGTAAAGTTGCGATACAGTAAAGTGGGTTTCTCTCAGTATCAGAGAAGCGCTTCTGCAAAGCAGCAAGCAAAGTGATCTTCATTGTTTTGATGCCCTGGTCGTCATCCACTTTTGATAAAACTTTCTGTAGCACTGTTACTGCAGGAATAACATCAGAGGCGAACACATCAGAACAACTGACTTGGCGGGTCATCTCCTCAAAGGGAGCCAAGATATTGATTAACTTCTCTATCAGATTCCACTGGTTTGAAGTAATGGTGGCAGGGAGCTCATGTTCAGACAAATACACTCCAAGGGCACGTTTCTGCTCAAATAGAGACTTCAGCATGTAAAATGTGCTGTTCCAACGAGTCTGCACGTCTTGCTGGAGTCTTCTTACTGCCTGACCAAGCTCTTTCTGGATGTCCTGCAGCCGAGAGTATGCCAGAGTAGAATGCTTGAAGTGGACAATTATTCTGCGCCCGACTCCCACAGCATCTGCAATGCTGGGCGGTGATAACAGTCCCTCTGTGACGGCAAGCTGCAATGTATGCGCAACACATGAAATACTGGGAAGTTCAGCATCTTCCATACCCTTTACCATGTTTTTGGCATTGTCCCAGACCACAACATGAACCAAACTTTTTGTAATCGCCCAAGTCTGAAGCATTTCCTCAAGTATGTTGGCTATTGCTTGACTGGTGTGGGAGCCTTCAAATTTTGTAGCATGGAGCATGACCTGGTGCAGAGAGAATTTGCCATCTATCCACTGCAAAATAAAAAGCAAAATAAAAAATTAAGCGTCCATTGTTTAACTACTTCTATATCGGGCAGTGGCACCCTCACCCCCTTCCTGCCCAGGCCAATTTTCAGCTTTCAGCGCTTTCACACTTTGAGTGACAATTGTGCAATGCGCAGTCACGCTACACCCTACTCTATTTTTTTTGTATCATTTTTTTTCCACACGAATAGAGCTTATTTTGGTGGTATTCATTTTATTTATCACTGCTGTGTCTTGTTTTTTTTTAACCAGAAAAATGAATAAGAAGGTTCCAGAAAAAGGGGACAGCTGCGCCAAGTAAATGAAAGATTAAATAGCATATACAGTATATGATGAAGATTTGTGCAAATAAATAGAAGAACCAGTCTTCCTTAAATGGCACCACAGTGACTCCATGTCCCTTACATTGGTGGTCAGTGGTCGGTGGGAAGCATGCCCCTTACATTGGTGGTCAGTGGGAAGAATGTCCCTTACATTGGCGGTCAGTGGGAAGAATGTCCCTTACCTTGGCGGTCAGTGGGAACAATGTTCCTTACATTGGTGATGATCAGTGAAAAGAAGGCCCTTTACATTGGTGATCAGTGAGACATTTTTTCCTTACATTGGTGATCAGTGAGAAGAATGTTCCTTACATTGGTGATCAGTGAGAAGAAGGCCCCTTACATTGGTGGTCAGTGGGAAGAATGTTTCTTACATTGGTGATGATCAGTGAAAAGAATGCCCCTTACATTGGTGATCAGTGAGAAGAAGGCCCCTTACATTGGTGGTCAGTGGGAAGAATGTTCCTTACATTGGTGATGATCAGTGAGAAGAAGGCCCCTTACATTGGTGGTCGGTGGGAAGAATGCCCATTACATTGGTGGTCGGTGGAAAGAATGCCCATTACATTGGTGGTCGGTGGGAAGAATGCCAATTACATTGGTGGTCGGTGGGAAGAATGCCCATTACATTGGTGGTCGGTGGGAAGAATGCCCATTACATTGGTGGTCGGTGGGAAGAATGCCCCTTTACAGATAGCAAAAACATTCATTGGGGTTACTATTTTGCGAGTTGGAAATGAATCAATGCTGCTTTTTCACATTAACTTACTGGATTTTAAACTTATAGGTGTAATACAGAATAACTGTCAGCGGGTGGCACTGTCCTCCTTAAGAGTTAATTCTTATCTTCTTATTCATTAGAGAACGGCGCCCCCCCCCCTCCCAGCTCTTCCCTCCCCCTGGGCCATGCTGAGCTTATCAAAACTGAACTTTGCTTAAAAAATCGGATCTAAAATAAAATACAAATCTATAAATAAATTGATCAATTTCTTTTAAATGAACAATGTTATTTAGAAAAAAAATGTATACATTCCTAAAGTACAATTGATAATGCTCTATTTTTTATGGGACTCCATACTGACACAGAAAGACCATGCAATGCTAGACAGTGACACATGGGCATGCAATTACTTCTGGCAACTGCACATAGCTTGCAACTGTGATAGTGTGTACTACTGTGTCCTAGTGACAGTATTCATTCAGCTATGTTCATTCGAATCACTTCACAAATACTTTTACTTGCCGAGGGTTGCCTGCTATGATGTCCGTCCTGCTCGTCCTGCTCTTCGCCTGCTCTCCGCCCACTCTCCGTTTACTCTCCGCCCACTATTAGCACACTCTCAGCCCCTCTCCGCCCCTCTCAGCAGTTAGCTTGATCTCCGCCGCTAGCTCTCCGCCCCTTCTCAGCCACCGCTCTCCGCCCCTCTAAGCAAATAGAATGATCATCTCCGCTCTCTCTCCACCCCTTCTCAGTCCCCACTCTCCGCCCCCTCTCTGCACCCGCTCACCGCCCCCTCTCAGCCCGCTTGAGGTGAGAAGAAAAAATATATATCGGCAGAACCATCGGGAGCGTTTGCGCGAGTACAAGTTCTTGCGCAAATGCTCAGTATCGGTCCCGATACCGATACTAGTATCGGTATCGGGACAACCCTACATTTTATAAATAGTGTTTGTTAAATATATTTATTTGTTTAAATGTGGTTTTGCTGTAGATAAAAAAAAAACCCTGCTGGGGTTGTCAGCATCATCATGACAGAACACAATTTTTGAAGCTTCCTGGCTATCACTCTGCAAACCTTGGACCACAGGGGCTCCTGTCTCCAATGTCTCAGGCCCTGTACACACGATCAGTCCAAACTGATGAAAATGGACTGAAGTTCAGTTTCATCGGTTCACCGATGAAGCTGACTGATGGTCTGATATGCCTACACACCATCAGTTCAAAAAACGATTGAGTCCAGCGTGGTGACGTAAAACACGACGTGCTGAAAAAAACGAAGTTCAATGCTTCCAAGCATGCGTCGACTGGATTCTGAGCATGCCCGGGTTTGGAACCAATGCTTTTGCGTACTAACCATCGGTTTTGGCCTATCGGTTACCAGTCCATCAGTTTAATTTTAAAGCAAGTTCTACATTTCTGGACCGAAGGATAACAGACTGATGGGGCACACACACGGTCGGTTTGGACCGATGAAACTGAACTTCTGTCCGTTGCTTTCAGTTCCCAGACTGTCAGATATAGCCACCTGTATTTGAGGCCAGGGTAGACAGTCTCTCCACCCACATAATTCTCTAACAGCAGCATGTCTCCAGAGAAAGGAAGCACCGAATCAGTCCCTTGGTTAAAAAGGCAATTTACTCTCTCCCAAGACTCTTCAAAGATTCTAATCCAGGAGTTACCAATCCTGGAGAAAACAGACAACCAGTTTCTTCACTCAAAGTAGCCATCTGGAGTCCTTTAACGTGCACCATTGAGAACTGTGTAACATATATCTTCATTAAATATTAAAATGTGAATTTTGTGCAGTCAGGAATATTTAAAAAATATATGTAATTGTAAGCTATACAAATTATATTGGATATTTTAGGTCACAGAGATGATTATAATTTTAGTATCTGCAGACCTAACAACTTTAGTATAAGGTAAACATTTAAAAGTTGTGATTATAAGTAGAAGTGTTTTAAAAAATGAATTAGCATTATGAAAGACACCTATTTGTGATTATAACCATATAAGAATTTAACCAATATTTGGATTAAAATATACTCATCGGATATATCAAAATTATCCATTTATCCATATAGATAATCATTTGGTGTGATATTGATTGATATATTGTCCTATAGACCAGATATATTCCTCAGAACAAATATAAAAACTGATACACACAGTTTGAAAAATAGAACATATTACTTAAAGGATCACTAAAGGAAAATATTTTTTTAGCTAAATAGCTTCCTTTACCTTACTGCAGTCCTGGTTTCATGTCCTCATTGTTCGTTTTTGCTTTGAAGTTGTTGTAATTCTGCTCTGATCTCCACACTTCCTGCTTGTCTGGCTCCTTATGAAAAAACTCATGGGAGCTTCTCATGGTGGTCTAAGCTGTCATTACTGTGTGTCTAAAACTCCTCAGAACCATCAGATTCATTTTAAAAACAAAACACTGCCCTGGATTTATTTGTTTTTGTTCTGTGTGTCTCTCTACTTCACAGAAACATGAAATCAGTTTAAAAGTGAAAGTGAAACTAGAGGCACATTATATGATTGATTTGTATCAATTTGTAATATTTTTTAAAAGGAATCAGTTAACTTTTATGTCTCTATACCCTGTAAACAGTCATTTCAGCAAAAAAAAATGTTTTCCTTTAGTGACCCTTTAAACAGATAAGCGACACCTAGGGCCAGATCCACAGACGAAGTACGCCGACGTATCTACTAATACGCCGGTGTACTTTCAAATTTCCCGCGTCGTATCGTTGTTTTGAATCCTCAAAACAAGATACGACGGCTTCTGGGTTAAATCCGACAGGTCTGCGTCTTCGTACGCCTTCGGATCTAAGATGCAATACTTTCGCGTCCACTGGGTGGCGTTTTCCGTGTCGGGTATGCAAATTAGCGATTTACGACGATCCACGAAAGTACGCGCGGCCGTCGCATTTTCGAACGTCGTCTGTAGCCGGCTTTTTCCGGCGTATAGTTAAAGATGGTATTTTTCGGTGTATACATAGAATTGCCATGTTAAGTATGGCCGTCGTTCCCGCGTCAAAATTTGAATTTGTTTTTTTTGTGTAAGTCGTCCGTGAATAGGGATGGACGTAACTCACGTCTAAGTTAAAAAAATTACGTTGTTGCGATGTCATTTTGCGCAAAGTACGGCGGGAAATTTCAGAACGACGCATGCACAGTTCATTCGGCGTGGGGACGCGCTTCATTTAAATGAATCACGCCCCCTACCCGCCGATTTGAATTACGCGCCGAGAGATACACTACGCCGCCGTAACTTTCGGTGCGCAAGCTTTCAGGATTCGAACCAAAGCCGGAAAAGTTACGGCGGCGTATCGTATCTTTGAGGTGATATTACCTCAAATTCACTGAGCTCCCTGGGAAGTAAATGATTAGGTTTTGCTTACCAATGAAAAAATAAGCCATACCTTTTGGGCAGAGCTTATTATAATTTTTTATGATTTCATTGTCTGAGATAGTATTTAGAGACAAGAAAAATGTTATGAAGACACTCCCACACAGACTGACACTCACACACTCAGATACACATGCACCATTCATCAATACATATCTTTACATTCATGAAGATTCCTGAATACCTACCTCCTCATTGTTCGTTTTTGCTTTGAAGTTGTTGTAATTCTGCTCTGATCTCCACACTTCCTGCTTGTCTGGCTCCTTATGAAAAAACTCATGGGAGCTTCTCATGGTGGTCTAAGCTGTCATTACTGTGTGTCTAAAACTCCTCAGAACCATCAGATTCATTTTAAAAACAAAACACTGCCCTGGATTTATTTGTTTTTGTTCTGTGTGTCTCTCTACTTCACAGAAACATGAAATCAGTTTAAAAGTGAAAGTGAAACTAGAGGCACATTATATGATTGATTTGTATCAATTTGTAATATTTTTTAAAAGGAATCAGTTAACTTTTATGTCTCTATACCCTGTAAACAGTCATTTCAGCAAAAAAAAATGTTTTCCTTTAGTGACCCTTTAAACAGATAAGCGACACCTAGGGCCAGATCCACAGACGAAGTACGCCGACGTATCTACTAATACGCCGGTGTACTTTCAAATTTCCCGCGTCGTATCGTTGTTTTGAATCCTCAAAACAAGATACGACGGCTTCTGGGTTAAATCCGACAGGTCTGCGTCTTCGTACGCCTTCGGATCTAAGATGCAATACTTTCGCGTCCACTGGGTGGCGTTTTCCGTGTCGGGTATGCAAATTAGCGATTTACGACGATCCACGAAAGTACGCGCGGCCGTCGCATTTTCGAACGTCGTCTGTAGCCGGCTTTTTCCGGCGTATAGTTAAAGATGGTATTTTTCGGTGTATACATAGAATTGCCATGTTAAGTATGGCCGTCGTTCCCGCGTCAAAATTTGAATTTGTTTTTTTTGTGTAAGTCGTCCGTGAATAGGGATGGACGTAACTCACGTCTAAGTTAAAAAAATTACGTTGTTGCGATGTCATTTTGCGCAAAGTACGGCGGGAAATTTCGGAACGACGCATGCACAGTTCATTCGGCGTGGGGACGCGCTTCATTTAAATGAATCACGCCCCCTACCCGCCGATTTGAATTACGCGCCGAGAGATACACTACGCCGCCGTAACTTTCGGTGCGCAAGCTTTCAGGATTCGAACCAAAGCCGGAAAAGTTACGGCGGCGTATCGTATCTTTGAGGTGATATTACCTCAAATTCACTGAGCTCCCTGGGAAGTAAATGATTAGGTTTTGCTTACCAATGAAAAAATAAGCCATACCTTTTGGGCAGAGCTTATTATAATTTTTTATGATTTCATTGTCTGAGATAGTATTTAGAGACAAGAAAAATGTTATGAAGACACTCCCACACAGACTGACACTCACACACTCAGATACACATGCACCATTCATCAATACATATCTTTACATTCATGAAGATTCCTGAATACCTGATGCTTGTAACTCGGAGGTCGCAAGAAGTAATTCCTCTTTAAGAGTATCCATCTTGAAAGCCACGGCAGCCATTTTAAAAATTCTGGTAACCAGCAATTCAGACCAGTAGCCGTTTTGGAACAGGTAATTATGTCATGTTGATTGTATCTTGCATTCATTTGTGTTCTTTAAAATATTGATTTATTGAATATTTTACATTTGATAATTATTCTAATCAATAACCGCCTGTTCATTATATTTTTAATTTTGCATAGTTTCCATTTTTGGGGCAAAACAAATGTCTACATTGTTAACCACTTACTTGCCTGTAGAATAGTAATGGTTGGATGTCTGAAATACAGACGT
Organism: Rana temporaria; assembly: GCF_905171775.1. NCBI lineage: Eukaryota > Metazoa > Chordata > Amphibia > Anura > Ranidae > Rana > Rana temporaria. The sequence continues at coordinate 79,303,300 of NC_053497.1, read as the reverse complement.
TGGGCCAGATTCACATAGAGATACGCCGGTCGTATCTATGCGACTGATTCATAGAATCAGTTACGCATAGATATCCTTAAGATCCGACAGGTGTAACTGTGTTACACCGTCGGATCTTAGGCTGCAATTCCAGGCCGACAGCTAGGTGGCATTTCGGTTTATTTACGTGACGAATATGCAAATAAGGAGATACGCCGATTCAGAAACGAACGACCGCCGGGGGTTTTTTTTTAAGTCGTTTGTGTTCGGCTTTTTCCGGCGTATAGTTAACCCTGGGTCTATGAGGCGCAACCAATGTTAAGTATGACCGTCGTTCCCGCGCCGAGTTTTGAATTTTTACATCGTTTGCGTAAGTCGATTCACAAAAGAGCTGGACGCAAGTTACGCTCACGCCGAAACCAATGACGTCCTAGCGACGTCATTTGGACCAATGCACGCTGGGAAATTTAGCCGGCGGCGCATGCGCAGTTCAATCAGCGCGGGGACGCGCCTGATTTAAATACTACACTCCCCCTAGCCGCGGAATTTGAATTCCGCCGGGGGATTTACGATACGCCGCCGCAAGTTTTGAGGTAAGTGCTTTGTGAATTACCCACTTGCCTCAAAAATTTGCGGCGGCGGATCTTAAATCAGATAGGTTAGGCGGATCTAAAGATCTGCTAACCTATGTGAATCTGGCCTGTTCTGTTTAATTGTCATTGCACAAGGTTATTGATTCTACCAAGAAGTTTATCATGATGGTATTACGTCAAAGGTACTACACTCCCATTTTGCGGGGTGTTTCTACTGATCTTCAAGATTTTGATGTAACGCAATCTGTATTTTAATTTCATGTAAATGTTTGTTTTTGTCAACCAATATATATCTATAACTATTCTGTATGATTACACGTCTCCGTAAATAAATTTCATATGTATAGACTGTTGTCATATAGATTGGTTTTGTATCTTAAAAATATCCTCGTTAAAAATTACTCAATAATAAATACTGTGCGGGAAAACTGTCCTCAACCTCTTCCTTACCTGGCCATTATAAAATTACGCCGGCAGGAACCCTCCCTCGATCCTGGTGGACGTCATATGACGTCCTTTCTTCCCGGCAATCGCAGATCGCCGCCATTACTAGTAAAAAGTAAAAAAAAATAATAATAAATAAAAATGCAAGAAATATATCCCCTATTTTGTAGATGCTATAAATTTTCATCAGTCCAAACCGATCATGTGTAGGCCCCATAGGTTATTTAACCTTAGGTTACAAAAATTAGAACTTTCTTTAAAATTTAACCGATGGATTGCTAACCGATAGGTCAAAACCTATCGTTAGTACGCAAAACCATCGGTTAAAAATCCCGCGAATGCTCAGAATCAAGTCGACGCATGCTTGGAAGCATTGAACTTAGTTTTTTTCAGCATGTTGTTGTGTTTTATGTCACCGCGTTCTGACACAATCATTTTTTTTTGTTTCACAAAAGTTTTTATTGAGAGAAAAGAAAACAAATAAGGTTACAAGTACAACAAATTTCACATATGTAGCATTCCCAATTAGACACGTGCACTGCCAAAAAATTTTTTTTTCGTTTATGTTATTTTCGTTTTTTTTATTTTTTCATAAATTCGTAAATTGGGGAAATTCGAAAAATTCTTTTTTTTCCGTTTTTGTTTCATTCGTTTTTTTATTTTTTTTCGGAAATTCGTAAATTTAGATTTTTTTTCGTTTTTGGCTTTTTTCGTAAATTCGTAAATTCGGGAAATTTTCAGATTTCCGAAAAAGCAAAAAACGGAAAAAACTAATGAAATGGAAAAAACGAATGAAACGAAAAAAATAATATTCATTTTCGGAAATTTGGAAATTTACGAATTTTCAAAATATCGAATTTTCTAATTTTGAATTTTTAAATTTTCGAAATTTCGAATTTTTGACATTTCGAATCTTTTAATTTTCGAAATTTCGAATTTTTCAAAATTTCGAATTTTGAAATTTTTCAATTTTCGAATTTTCGAAATTTCGTATTTTCGTATTTTCGAATTTTTCAGTTTTCAAATTTTTCAATTTTCGCATTTTTCAGTTTTCGAAGTGAAAAATTCGAAAATTGAAAAATTTGAAAATTAAAAAATTCGAAAATACGAAAATACGAAATTTCGAAAATACGAAATTTCGAAAATTCGAAAATTGAAAAGTTCGAAAATTGAAAAATTCGAAAATTGAAAAATTCGAAAATTGAAAAATTCGAAAATTAAAAAATTCGAAAATACGAAATTTCGAAAATACGAAATTTCGAAAATTCGAAAATTGAAAAATACGAAATACGAAAATTTGAAAATTGAAAAATTCGAAAATTGAAAAATTCGAAAATTGAAAAATTCGAAATTCGAAATTTCGAAAAATTCGAAATTCGAAATTTCGAAAAATTCGAAATTTCGAAAATTGAAAGATTCGAAATGTCAAAAATTCGAAATTTCGAAAATTGAAAAATTCGAAATTAGAAAATTCCATATTTCGAAAATTCTTAAATTTCCGAATTTGAAAAATTCGAAATTTGAAATTTTTTTTTTCAATTTTCGAGTTTTTCAATTTTCGAATTTCGAATTTTTCAATTTTCGAAATTCGGAAATACGAATATTCGAAATTTGAAAAATTCTAACATTTCGATTTTCGAATTTTTCAATTTTCGAAATTTGATTTTCGAATTTTTAAATTTTCGAAATTCGATTTTCGAATTTATAAATGTTCAACTTTTTCAAATTTCGAATTTTCTAATTTAATTCGAAAATTAAAAAAAATCGAAGTTCGAAATTTGAAAAATGTTAAAAATTACGAAATTTTTCAATTTTGGAATTTCGGAAATTAAAAAATTCGAAATTCGGAAATTAAAAAATTCGAAATTTGAAAAATGTTTCAATTTTCGAACTTCGAATTTTTCAATTTTCGAATTTTCGAAATTCGGAAATTCGAAATTTTAAAAATTCCAAATCTGAAAAATTCGAAATTTTAAAAATTCAAAATCTGAAAAGTGAAAAATTCGAAAATTCGAGAATTAAATAATTCGAAATTTGAAAAATTCGAAAATTCGAAAATTAAAAAATTCGAAATTTGAAAAATTCGAAAATTCGAAAATTGAAAAATTCGAAAATTGAAAAATTTGAAAATTCGGAATTTCAAAAATTCTAAAATCCGAAAATTTTTCGTATTTCCGAAAATCAGAATTTCCGAAATTCGTAAATACGATAATTCGGAAATTCGAATTTTCGGAAATTTGTAAATACGAAAATTCGTAATTAACGAATTTCCGAATTTTCGTAAAAAAAAACGAATTAGAAACAAAACGAATTGCACATGTCTATTCCCAATGTAAGTATGACATTTTGCTTGGGTCACAGAAATCATAGGGAGAATAACAATAGAAATGTGGATATATAAAACAAGTCCTTTTAGGCATACAGACAATTTTTATGAATTATCGACACACAGTCCCAGTTAGGACCGAGATTTACATAATATCAGGTACATCTACATAAGAAAGCAAAGACCTCAACAGCCCAATAGCACCGGGTCTGTCTACGGTCATGTAGGAGCTACCAAGCTCAATGTTACTGAGGTCTAATAAAGAGGGGGGAAGGGTAGGGTAAGGACAAAAAGACAAGAGAGAGGGGAAAAGAACAGGACAGCTGTAGCAAGAGAAGAAAGAAAAATAGAGAGTAGTAGAGACCGCTACTCGCCTCGGGCCTCCCCGTCCGGAATGGGGCTTGGGTGGGGATAACAGCAGATAGTCTAAATGATTTAGCAATGGGTTGGGAAAAAGGATTTGTAGTAGTCCGTGGTCCTAAAGTGTGTCCCACAGGCCCAGGTCAATGTGAAGTTCTGGATACGATCTTGGGACGTGTGAATCAATTCCTCCATCTCCTCTATCTTAGCAACTCTGCTCAACCACTCTCTAGTGGTAGGTATATCTGAAGATAGCCAGTGTGTAGGAATGTAGGAAGTCTGGCTGCATTAACCATATGCATAGCCAACGATCTATGATAGGTTTGTTTGGGAAGGGTAGTGTGATGCAAGAGGTATTGAGCAGAATTGTAATCAAGCGTGAAGGTGGTAACCCATGTTATTATGGAGTGAACCTCCCTCCAAAATGGTTGGAGCAAGGCACACTCCCACCAAATGTGAATCATGGTTCCTACCTCTCCTCCACATCTCCAACATGTATTTGGAATAGAAGGAGAGAATTTATGTAAGCGTGCTGGAGTTCTATACCACTTTGTAATAATTTTGTACCCATTTTCCTGAATTGCTACGTTCATTGAACCTTTATGAGCTAGTGTGTAAATGGATTCCCAGTCATCGTCAGTAAGTGTCATTTGCAAATCTTTTTCCCAAGAGGTACGTACGATCAGCGTCGAGGGTGGGACAGAATCGTCTTGCATTAAAGCATATATATAGGAAATGAGATGTGGTTGTGGTGTGGAGCGTGAGCACAGTACTTCAAATGGTGTAAGCTGCCTATGCCATGTGGCATTTGAATCTTTAGAGGTGAGGAAGTGAGTCAGCTGTCTGAAGGCCCGGAAAGGGAAAGTATTTGTGCGTGATTCAGAAACCAGCTCATCATGGGATCATCTACGGCCTTTGTGAAAGAAGTGACAAGCTAAAACCTCTTCATGAGGCCATTCTAAATGTAGGAACAAGTTAGATTCTCCCGGAGGGAACTCAGGGTTACCTCTCAGAGAGGTCAGTGGGCCTGGTTGTGAGGATAGGTTAAAGAGAGTGACTGCTTTCCTAAATGCCCATAGCGAGGGGTTGATGAAGGGATGTGTCTTCAGAGTGGGGGGCCAGAATTGTGGTGACATCCAAGGGAGTGAGTGGACCGGTGTAGGCGTGAGAGAGTTCCCCAGCATCACCCATGCTTTCCCTAATTTGTGAATTTTACAGTCCACCCCTCTAGTCAGGTGGCAGGCCAGATAATACTTGTAGAAATCTGGTAGACCGATTCCTCCCATGGTTTTGGGGCATGTCAATCGTGATTATTTGATTCGTGGAGTCGTGTTCTTCCAGAAGAAGGTAGTGCATGCCTTTTTGTACGTCGCAAAAAAGGAAGGGGGTAGGCGAATCGGTATCGTCTGCATTAGATATATTAAACGGGGGAGGACAACCATATTAATGAGGGTCGAGCGGCCAAACCAGGAGACGTTGAGATTTGCCCAATTTTTCAGATCTGTTTGGATATTTGAGAGGGTGCGGAGAAACTAAAAAGATCAGAAGTGTTTCTAGTGATTTGAATGCCCAAATAGGTAATGCCATTGAAAGGGGAAGGATTGTTGGCAATGGATAACTTCCTGGGGGGTTAGCGACACATTCAAGGCATGCGATTTAGAATAGTTGATTTTAAGATAAATCCCCAAAGTTTTTTATGACATTCAAAAGATTAGGTAATGACAACCGAGGGCTTTGTAGGGACAGTAAAATGTCATCAGCAAAAGCCACTACTTTAAACTCTCTGTGGCCGATGGAGATTCCCTTGATATCTGTATTGGACTGTAGTCTATTCAGGAGGGGCTCTAGGGTCAGGGCAAATATCAGGGGGGAGAGAGGGTAGCCCTGACGGGTACCATTGCTGATTGAGAAGGCATCTGACAGGAGGCCGTTTGCCCTCACCTTAGCAGAGGGATTAGTGTAGAGTGCACCAATGTGTGCAAGCATGCTGGGCAGAAGGCCTATGCCCTCCAGTACCACCTGCATGTAATGCCATGCCACCCTGTCAAACGCCTTCTCGGCATCCAGGGAGAGGAGAAAACCCCTGGTCCCCGACGAGGCAAGCCAGTGCTGTACATTAAAGGTGCGAATGGTGTTGTCCCTCGCCTCCCTGCCCGGGATGAAGCCCACTTGGTCCGACGATATAATGTGTGTAAATAAAAAAAATATCACAAAAATAAAAATGCATGCTAACAAAAGCACCATGCATTTTGATTCAGCGGCATTAAAAAAATAAATTAAAAAAAGGCCCATGCACTTTGGTGCTATTGAGGGGTGGCAGGCAGTTCATTCTCAAATTAATAGGCTGTTCTGCGGCAAGGCACCTACTAAATGAAATTAAAAAAAAATCACAAAAATGCATGCTAACGAAAGCACCATGCATTTTTTGGAGAATCGTGAGAGAATCGTGATCTTCATTCTAAGCAAAAGAATTGTGATTCTCATTTTTCTCAGAAACGTGCAGCTCTACTGCCTTTAGGAATTAATATGAGAAACACCAGCAAATCTATTGACGTAGCTTTAGGTGCACACAGTACAGTTTAGGACACAGACAGTACACCACGTGAAAATACTGCAGATAGCACAATCACGTGCCTGCCTGTCAGTAAATTAGAAAGAGCGGATCTAGCTAAACTCAATACAGTGTATAAATATATATACAACACCTGGGATGCATATATATCCTCTACACACTGTAACTCTAACTGACTAGCCTGCCTGCCTGCCTGCTCTAACTCCAAAAAATTACATTCTCTCTCTCTCTGTCTCTCTCTGTAAACCACCAACACACTACACAAGGCCGACTTCCAGGCAGCATTATATAGTGTGGGGCGTGTACTAAACCCCCTGAGCCATAATTGGCCAAAGCAACCCTGGCTTTGGCCAATTATGGCTCTCCGTTTTTTGTGTGCTGTGATTGGCCAAGCATGCGGGTCATAGTGCATGCTTGGCCAACCATCAGCCAGCAATGCACTGCGCTGCCACAGTGAATTATGGGCCATGACACGCCACTCGGATTTGGCGCGAACGGCCCAAAACGTTTGTAATTCAACGAACGATCAAACATACGATGTTCGAGTCGAACATGAGTTTGACTCGAATACGAAGCTCATCCCTACTGGATACTCACTTTTGAGCCAGAATCTTTGTATGTAGCATTGCAAATACTTATCATTAAATTACCAAAAGAGACAATATTGCAAAAGAGATATTGCACTATTGGAGTCCGTTGTTTCTTTGCATATTTGCACTCCCTGGTATTGAATTGATCTGATCTGATCTGATCATTACCGGGTGCATGTGGAGGCTTCTGGAGGGAGACGCTCAGGACATCTGGATTTCCTCATAGCGGATCTCTTTTTCAATAAGTGCTTTGTGACCACCCTTAATAAGGGTGGTCATTGGCTTACTAATAAGCCTTTTAACTTCGGTCAAATACATCATTTACACTTCATATCTCACGGGGGATCTTTTTGCCTTCTATCGAACTTAACTTAATATATGGACTTCTCACTTCTCTATTGTTAAAGAATTTATTATTTGGCACTGCACTTTATAGCATAGTGTTCATGCATTGTATTGGTAACACAGTGAATTTTTATAGTAGATACAGTCACTTTTGCACATTTTTGTATTGGTTACACATGCACCTATCATAGCAGTTACAGCTACTTTTGAACATTTGCACCTTTAGTTATTATATGTTATGTACACATTTGTATTAATTTACATTGTATAATTTTTAGCACTGCATTGTATATATTTTTACCTGTAACATAGACAGATGTAAAAGGAAGAGAGACATGGGGATTGGGGTCCAAAACAAATAATTGTTTGAACTATGATAGTTAAAAGCTTCTTTAATTGTACTGTATGTGCATTTCTATATGATTAGACTGTTATGCCTTGTACACACGATCAAACCTTTGTCCGATGGAACGGAATTCCATCGGAGTAAAAGAGAACTTGTTCTCTATCTAAACTCTGATGGAATTCATCTGAATATCCGATGGAAAATCTCAGATGGGCATACGCACGGTCGGAATTTCCAATGGAAAAAGTCTGTCTAACTTTTTCCATCGGAAATTCCGATTGTGTGTATGAGGCATAACTTTTATAGCCTTACAAATTTAGCACTGCTCTTTTAAACTACAGCAAGACTAAGATGATTTGCAGTAATGAGAGTCAAATACATCCATGAAAGTAGATTAATTACATCCATGAATATTAATATGAATCTACTGATAAGCCTTGAACTAGGCATTAAAAACAGAGTGCAAAGTTTTAACAAATGTAATACTCCAAAGCCTGGCTCAACAGATGTTTTACATCTTACTGCATTTCACTGATGACAGCATTTGTACACGCAAAGAAATATAATTAAACATTTACTTTCCAATTTATTAGCAATAATAGAATACAATTAAGAGACAGTCAAGGAAATAAGTGGCTCCTCATTTAAAGCTGCCTCTTTGCTTATTGATTACTTTTTTAATTAGAAATTTGAAGCAAGTGTTTTTACGTTGAAAGTTTGTATAGTAATTATGTAATGCCATTTTGAAACATGTCCTTAGTGACTAGACAAAGCTGATTAAAAATAATTTCAGTGAGCTCTGAAGCCAGAGCATGAAGCTAGCTGAAAGTAGGGTTAAGATCCTCTGTGTTATATTTATCGGCACTAACACACATCTGAGCTTATCTAGCACATTTCTTCAGGACATAAGTCACCTAGGAGGAAATTTACATGAATGCAGAACAATAGCAGTATGCAATGGGATAATGAGTGAAACATAGATTTTTTGTAAATCTCTGTAGTGGTCACGCACCAATAAAAACACAACCTGACTAAAACTATACGAACCTGTGCGAAGTGAAACAAAACCTCAAAAGATTACTGTATTATAACTGTATTATATATCTAAGCAAACAATGTCAAAGACGAAGGCCCATATTCTCTCTAAAAATCCGCGGGCTGCGCTTAAGGCACTTACACTCCGCTGTCCCAACTTACAGGAGCAAGTGTTGTATTCCCCAAACACTTGCTCCGTAAGTTGGGACGGCGGAGTGTAAATGCCCCGGCGTAGCCTGGTGGATCTCCAAGGGGGCGGCTTGTATTCAAATTAAGCGCGCCCCCGATTCTAATGAACTGTGCATGCGCCGGGCTTCAAAAAGCCCAGTGCGCATGCTCCAGTTCTCGGCGGAAAATGTCAATGACGCCGACGTGTGCGTCATTGACGTAAAGTCGTGTTCAAGAACGACTTACGGAAACGACGTACCCAACGAAAAAACACGACGCGGACCCGACGCCATCCGTAACATGGCCTACGTGGGACTTGCGGAAACTTACTCCTCATATAGCAGGAGTAAGTTTCCGCTTACGCAAACGACGTTAGCGACGGTTACGCGACGCAAACTCGTTCGGGAATCGGCGTAGAAGGATCATTTGCATACGCAAATGAGTCCTTCACGTAAATGCCATCTAGCGGCGGCCGGCGTCATTACATTTAAGATCCGCCAGTGTAAGTGACTTACAGATGGCGGATCTTAAGTGTATCTATGCGAAAATTATTCTAAGAATCAGTCGCATAGATACACGGGCCAAAAAAGGGAGATACGATGGAGTATCCTGAGATACTCCATCGTAACTTCTATGAGAATATGGCCCAGACTTCCCAAGCATGAAACACATTTAAATCGGCAGGCTCCCGGTCCAACCAACTATAGCAACTAAGGACCAGATTCTCAAAGGGCTTACGACAGCGCAACGCCATTTGCGCCGTCGTAAGTCCTAATCTGGCCCGGCATATCTATGCGACTGATTCTTAGAATCAGTTACACATAGATATCCAATAGATCTGACAGGCGTAAGGCTCTTACGCTGTCAGATCTTAGATGCATTTTTTTCCCGCCGCTAGGTGTCGCCGACGTCGTTTTCCCCTTTGTCTATGCAAATTAGCTATTTATGCAAGATTCCCGAACGTACGCACGGTCGACGCAGTGAATTTACAACGTTTCTGTAGCTTTTGCGACGCGTAAAGTTGCCCCTGCTCTATGAGGGGCAACCAATGTTAAGTATGGCCGTCGTTCCCGCGTCGAAATTTAAAAAAGTACGTCGTTTGCGTAAGTCGTCCGTGAATGGCGCTGGACGCCATTTACGTTAACGTCGAAACCAATGACGTCCTTGCGACGACATTTAGCGCAATGCACGTCGGGAATTTTTAGAGACGGTGCATGCGCAGTACGATCGGCGCGGGAACGCGCCTAATTTAAATGATCCACGCCCCCTACCTGGATCATTTAAATTAGGCAGGGCTTGCGCCGGAGAATTTATGCTACGCCGCCGCAACTTTACAGGCAAGTGCTTTGTGAATCAAGCACTTGGCCGTAAAACTTGCGGCCGCGTAGCGTAAACGAGATACGTTACGCCCGCACAGTTTTACTCCAATCTACGAGAATCTGGCCCAAAGATTCTTCATAATACCTTTTTTTCCTAAGTATCAATTATTGGTTTTTACTTGTAAATATAATTATGAGTTGGTAGAAGGTATTACACAAATGTGTCACGGGTTTAACCACTTGACCACTGGGCACTTAAACCCCCTTAATAACCAGACCAATTTTTAGCTTTCGGTGCTCTCACAGTTTGAATGACAATAACTCAGTCATACAACACTTTAACCAAATTTTTTTTTTGTCCTTTTTTCCCACAAATAGAGCTTTCTTTTGGTGGTATTTGATCACCTCTGCGTTTTTTATTTTTTTCGCTATAAATGAAAAAAGAACGAAAATTTTGTAAAAAAATGAATTTTCTTAATTTTTATTATAACATTTTGCAAAAAAGAAAATTTTCTTCAAATTTTTTTACCTAAAATCTATACTGCTACATATCTTTGGTAATAAAACAAAAAAATGTGGATATTATTTAGTCTGGGTGAAAGTTATAGGGTCTACAACCTATGGTACCAATTACTGAAAATTGATCAATTTGATCACATCTGATGTACTGACAGCCTCTCTCATTTCTTAAGACCCTAACATGCCAGAAAAGTACAAATACTCCACAAGTGACCCCTTTTTGGAAAGAAGACATTCCAAGGTATTTAGAAAGAGGCATTGTGAGTTTTTTGAAGTTGTCATTTTTTCCCACAATTCTTTGCAAAATCAAGATTTTTTTCATTTTTATTTTTTTTCCACAAAATTTTCATATTAGCGGGTTATTTCTCACACACAACATATGCATACCACAAATTACACCCCAAAACACATTCTGCTATTCCTCCCGAGTATGTAGATACCAAATGTGTGAGACTTTTACACAGCATGACCACATACAGAGGCCCAACATGCAGGGAGCACCATCAGGCGTTCTGGAACACCCAGACCAATTCTGACATTTCTCTCCTACATGTAAAAATCATAATTTATTTGCTAGAATTTTACATAGCACCCCAAAACATTATATATGCTTTTTTAGAAAAGACCCTAGAGAATACATCGGCGGTCGTTGCAACTTTTTATCGCACACGGTATTTTCGCAGCAATTTTTCGAACACGTTTTTTTTGGAAATAAAACAGTTTTGTGCTTTTTAAAAAAAAAACATTAAAGTTAGCCCAATGTTTTTGCATAATATTAAACGTGAAGTTACGCCGAGTCAATAGATACCCAACATGTCACCCTTCAAAATTGCACACAGTCGTGAAATGGCGCCAAACTTTGCTACTTAAAAATCCCCATAGGCGACGCTTTAAATATTTTTACTGGTTACATCTTTTTAGTTGGAGAAGAGCTCTAGGGCCAAAAGTATTGCTCTTGCTCTAACGTTCGCAGCGATACCTCACATGTGTGGTTTGAACACCGTTTCCATATGTGGGCGGGACTTACGTGTGCGGTCGCTTCTGTATACGAGCACGCGGGAACAGGGGGCGCTTTACATTTTTTTATTTTTTTATTGTTCATTTCACTTTATTTATTTTAGTTTGACACATTTTTCCCCAAAAATAAATGTTTTGATCACTTTTATTCCTATTACAAGGAATGTAAACATCCCTTGTAATAGGAATATAGCATGACAGGTCCTATTTACAGTGAGATGTGGGGTCAATAAGACCCCACATCTCACCTCTAGGCTTGAATGCCTGAAAAAAAAAAAAAAAAAACGATCCTCTTTTCGATCGTAGCGGTGAGTCGGAAGAAGCACCGGAGGGAGAAGGGAGGGGGGACGTCCCCTTTCGCCTTCCGTAACAGCCGACATGATTGTTCTTATGGTGTAGGGAATCGCCGGCTGAAAAAAAATGGTATCTGAATGATGCCTGTAGCTGCAGGCATTATTCAGATATCCCTGCACAAAGTCAAGGACGTCATGATGGCTGGCGGATGGGTAGTGGTTAAAATGCATTTTTTTCCCAGAGTATTTTCTGGGTACTGCAGAGTATTAGCCGGGGTATTGCAGAGTATTGTGCGGGGGGTATTGCAGAGTATTGGTGCGGGGGTATTGCAGAGTATTGGTGCGGGGTATTGCAGAGTATTGGTGCGGGGGATATTGCAGAGTATTGGTGTGGGGGGTATTGCAGAGTATTGGTTGCGGGGGTATTGCAGAGTATTGGTGCAGGGGTATTGCAGAGTATTGGTGCGGGGTGTATGCAGAGTAATTGCGCAGGGGTATTGCAGAGTAATTGCGCAGGGGTATTGCAGAGTATTGGCGGGGAGTAATGCAGAGTATTGCCGGGGAGTAATGCAGCGTATTGCCGGGGAGTAATGCAGAGTATTGCCGGGGAGTAATGCAGAGTATTGCCGGGGGTATGCAGAGTATTGCGCAGGGGGGTATGCAGAGTATTGCGCAGGGGGTATGCAGAGTATTGCGCAGGGGGGGTATGCAGAGTATTGCGCAGGGGGGTATGCAGAGTATTGCGCAGGGGGGGTATGCAGAGTATTGCGCAGGGGGGTATGCAGAGTATTGCGCAGGAGGGTATGCAGAGTATTGCGCAGGGGGGGTATGCAGAGTATTGCGCAGGGGGGGTATGCAGAGTATTGCGCAGGGGGGGTATGCAGAGTATTGCGCAGGGGGGTATGCAGAGTACTGTGTAGGGAGTTATGCAGAGTATTGCACAGGGTTGTATGCAGAGTATTGCGCAGGGGGGTATGCAGAGTATTGCGCAGGGGGGTATGCAGAGCATTGCGCAGGGGGTATGCAGAGTATTGCGCAGGGGGTATTGCAGAGCACTGCACAGGGTATTGCAGGGATGGCTGAGCAGGGATGGATGGATCTGTGACTGCAATAGTCACAGATCCATCCACAGCGCTGCTGACACCCATGCTCCCCCTCTCACACTGTACCGATCGGTACAGAGAGAGGAAGGAGGAACTGGCGTCATCAAATGACGCCGGTTTGTTTACATGTGATCGCTCCGTCATTGGACGGAACGATCACGTGGTAAATGGCCGCGTGGGGTGGTTACTAAGTGGTTAACATCTAAGTAGTTATTTGAAAATGACAACAAGATGTGCAATGATATTGTAAGATTTTATTAAAGTACATGAAGCATGTATTCTCTATGGCCCGGATTCACATACATTGGCGCATATTTATGCCGGCGTAGCGTATCTAATATACGCTACGCCGGTGCTGCGCACAGGGGCAAGCACTGGATTCACAAAGCACTCGCTGTTAAAGATACGCTGGGCTTCCTCGGCGTAAGCCAGCGTAGGTGGAAGTGGGTGTGAGCCATGCTAATGAGGCGTGACCCCATGTAACTGAAGGACTGAGCGTCATAAAGATACGAATAACGTACGGTGCATGCGCAATCCCGTGGACGCATCCCGGTGCGCATGCTCAGAATCACATCGAAACAACTGCCTAATATACGTCGAATCACTGCCTATAACGTGAACGTAACCTACGCCCAGCCCTATTCACGTCCTACGTAAACTACGTAAAATCCGACGGCTGTGTTCCCTGGTCCATTCCTTAACATGACTTGCGCCTCCTATATGGGGAATAACTTTACGCCGGGCGTCTTACGCAAACCGTGTATATTATGCACCGGGCGCAAGTACGTTCGTGAATCGGCGTATCTCCCTCATTTGCATAGGTGCATAGGAAATCAATTGGAGTACCACTTGCGGCCAGTGTTAATATGCACCAATGATACGCCGGCGTAGTAAAGTTACGTCGGTCGGATAAAGCCTATTTTCAGGCGTATCTCAGATTGTGGGCACGGCGCATAGATACACTTACGCGGTGTATCTCAATATACGTCGGCGTAAGTGTTTCGTGAATCCGGGCCTATGTATTTTATAGTTCCTTTTGTATAAATAATTTTTTTTTTTTTTTTTTAACTTGAAACTTTCTAACTATGGGCCAGATTCTCAGAAGAGATGCGACGGTGTATCTCAGGAAACACCGTCGTATCTCTGTTTTTGGCCCCGGGTATCTATGCGTATGATTCCTAGAATCATTTTCGCATAGATACGGCGTAGATCCGACAGGTGTAAGTCACTTACACCGTCGGATCTTAGATGTAATTCGACGCTGGCCGCTAGGTGGCGTTTACGTTCAGTTCTCATTTGACTATGCAAATGAGCCTAATACACCGATTCCCGAACAAATTTGCACCGCGTCATCGTCGTTTACGTCTTTCCGTAAGCGTAAGGTTACCCCTGCTATATGAGGGGTAACCTTACGCCAGTCCGCCGTATGCCATGTTAATTATGGCGTCGGGTCAGCGTCGTCTTTTTCCGTCGGTTACGTCGTTTTACTAAGTCGTCCGCGAATACGACTTTACGTCAATAACGCTCACGTCGGCATCATTGACGTTTTCCATCGTGAGCTGGAGCATGTGCAGTTCGATCGGCGCGGGGGCGCGCTTAATTTGAATACAAGCCGCCCCCTTTGAATTACGCGGCCATACGCCGGGCCATTTACACTACGCCGCCGCAAATTACGGAGCAAGTGCTTGTAGAATACGGCACTTGCTCCAGTAAGTTGCGGTGGCGTGGTGTAAATGGCTTACACTACGCCGCCGCCGATTCTATGAGAATCTGGCCCACTATCTTTTGGTACCCTTAAAGCGGACCTTCCGTAATTTTTTCAACTTTCCATCTATTAAATCTTCTGCCCTTGTTGTTTTAACTTTGGATATTAAGGGCCAGATTTACGTAGATCGGCACATCTTTATACCGGCGTAGCGCATCTCATATGCGCTACGCCGACGTAACTCTGAGAAGTAAGTACAGTATTCACAAAGCACTTGCTCCCAATGTTGTGCCGGCGTAACGTAATTTCGTCGGCGTAAGCCGACGTAAGTGTAAGTGGGTGTGACCTTATGCAAATGATGGTCCGAGCGTGGAGCAGTGTTTTACGCCCGGCGTATCATGAACGGAGCATGCGCAGTGACATGGACGTATGATCGCTCCCATGTGCGCATGCTCACAACTACGCCGGCGCAACTTCCTGGGATACGCCGGCCCACCGGCTTACGCTGAGCGCATAAATACGCCCAGACATGCGCCCGTCCGGTGCAAAAGTACATCCTGCTTTTTTCACCCCCTGAAGCAAGGTACTTTTGCTGAGCGATGGCGGCTGCTGGAAATGGAGGCAAGGAGAGGAGGAAGAAAAACTTTTCAAAGGAGGAGAAGGCTATAATTATTGCTGGTATAGCCAAACATGATAAATACCTTCATGGTGCCCTCAGTTCCCAGACCAGCAAGGCACGGAAGAAGGAGATCCTGGGGGAGCTCAGCCTGCAGGTCAGTGCCGTGGGGAATGCGATCAGTACCCCTGAGGATGTGCAAAAGAAAATAAATGACCTGAGATGTCAGGTCCGTGAGAAGCTGGCCCTTATAAGGAAGCATGCCAGGGGCACGGGAGGAGGACCAGCCTCATCGCTGCGGTTGACGGATGAGGAGGAGGTCATTGCTGAATGTTTGCAGCGTGAGCAGGTGGAGGGCATGTAGGGATTCGACTCCAGTGACCAGTCCTTGAGGTCAGGTAAGTGTGTTTTAACTCCTATACGGTGTGTGGCATGTGAGGGGGTGGAAGGGAATATGTGACAAGTGTGTGGGTCCACCAACATGTGAATGCTTTGTGTCATCCACAGATGTGCTGGAGGGAGCTGGGCCATCGTCGGCTGCTGGGCGACCCATGCCATCCACGGATGAGTGTGCCCACACCTTTCCTCTGGAGGAAGTAGTGGAGGAGCACAGGGACCTGGAGGACGTAGTGTACCTCGTTGAGGAGGATCCCATCATCCCTGGACCCTCCCAAACCTCCCCCCCATCAGGGGACCCCCCTCACCCTCCTTCCCCATCAGGAAAAGACCCTCACCCTCCTCCCCCATCAGGGAAAGACCCTCACACTCCTCCACCATCAGGGGAAGCTCCTCAAGGGCCTCCCCATATACACAGCCCCAAGCCTCTCCTGCCCCCAGGACGGCTACACACAAAACCAGGGGTGTTCCTGAAGCGATCCAGGAAACTCTTGCGAGGGATCAGGCCCGCCAGACCCACCATATGGGTGCTGTTGCCTGGGACATGTGGCGTGTCGCAGACAGCCTGGCCTCCTAGGCACAAATACCCGACAGTCTGCAGGATATAAGTGCCAACTGTGCAGCTGTGGTGACCTGCATTGGTGAGCTGCAGGCCACGACATCACGCCTCGTGACAGAGGTCAAGAGCCTGACAGTGGCTGTAAAGGCCAATATGGCTGCCATAGAGGCGGAGGGGAGGCAGAGGAGGCACCACCAGCAGCACAATACCACCCGCTGCTGGTGGCGCCAGCTCCCTCCAGCACATCTGTGGATGACACAAAGCATTCACATGTTGGTGGACCCACACACTTGTCACATATTCCCTTCCACCCCCTCACATGCCACACACCGTATAGGAGCTAAAACACACTTACCTGACCTCAAGGACTGGTCACTGGAGTCGAATCCCTCCATGCCCTAAGTTACGGCGGCGTACCGTATCTGACATACGTTACGCCGCGCCAGCAGATACAGCAATGTATCTGAATCCGGCCCAGTATATATAAAATAATATGCACTAAGCATATACAAGTATGTCTAAACATATACAAGTATACAAGCATATACAAGCATATACAGTATATGTCATGAACCAAATCATGAACATATATCACTGCAAAAAACACATATATTGTTGAACATATAGCAAGCTAAAAAGTCCATTAGTGATAGTGTTCCCAACACCAAACAAATGCTTTTAAATTAAGCGTCTACTTCTCCCACCACAGGTGCCCAAGGGAAAGGTGCCAACTCGCACCACAGGTGTTTGACCACTTTTTAAGGTAGGTCAAATTGCGCATTTGGAAGAACAAATTGATTCCCACTGCCAACACCACTCCACTCCAATGGACCCCCTGAATAAAGCTAAGGCATACAAATTTACTCCATGGGAGACGAGTGAGAATGTCTAATAGTGTAGTATATTTAATAAAATTTAAAAGCAATGACAAAGTAGTAGGTTGCATTCACACATAAAAGTGCCTGCCTGGCACTAGGGAAAACAGCATGTGCGGATCTGGCTGGTTCCTAATGCAGTAGCGTGCATTCCGCATCCCTCTCATAGGGGTAAAGCCTGGTGTGGGGTAACAAATCAGGACCAGGAAGTGACAAATCCTCTGCTCCGATGTTTCGCCGTAAATGACGTCTTTGGGAAGTGACCTCATGCCAGCTTGCTTATATACATATGGGATGGTTGCGATTGGTGAGACTTCTCCAAAATGGAGGAGAGGACAAATCTATAGTGCACATTCTGTCAACACCATTATAAAATAGCCAACCATTTAAAATTTACACAAATGTTACCAAACATAATTCCGATTGTAATGGAACAATGATCCTGTCACATATATATATATATATATATATATATATATATATATATATATATATATATATATATATATATATATATATATATATATATATATATATATGTGTGTGACTAAACTAATTTGAATAAACTAATTTGACATACCACAGAGGGGAATTTCTCTGATCAGCGCCATATTGTGGATGCTAATCTAATAGTATTGGAAATAGCTTCATGTGAATATGAAGCAATGTTTGTGGACAAATAAAAAACAAGTATGCAAAATGTTATTAAAATGATTATATTAAAAAGATTGTATTAAAAATGTAAGAAGCCAATATATGGTACAATTACCCCTGTAGCTAGTATATAGAAAAAGGGGCAAAACGAGTAATGAATAAGATATTCCCCATATGTAGTGAAGCCAATTACACAGAAAAATAAACAAAAACATTAATAATCAGTTAGGAAACATTTCAAATCAATATCAATGTTGAGTCCCATCAGTTGAAGAGATTTGAGTCTGTAAATTCACTGAGTCTCCATTTGGGACAATTTTTTGGTCATGTCTGTACCTCTCCAATGGGGTTGACCTTATCAGAACCCCAAAACCTAAGTACGGAGGGATCCTTGTTGTGCACCAATTTTAATGGAATCTTTTTAATATAATCATTTTAATAACATTTTGAATACTTATTTGTTTATTTGTCCACAAATATACCTTCATATTTACATTAGGCTATTTCCAATACTATTAGATTAGCATCCACAAGATGCAGCTTCTTGGCCTTTTGGCTAAGATCAAGTGTAGTATCTGTTCTTATCTGTTGCCAGAGGAGGCGCTGTGCAGCTCCCAAAGGGGAGGGCTATGCAAATCTTCTGATGTAATTGTATCTGGATGGTCTGTTTCAGCAGTGGCCACGTCGGCGCTCCTAGGTCATGGAGGCCAATGAATGGTCGAGTCTGAACAGGCCAAAAGGGTGCCCCTGGAAAGAATGTGTGCTGCACTGGGTCTGGCCGAAGGGCTGAGTTATCCCGGCCTTCTGGATAGGATTGGTGTGGTCACTGTCCCTGTCAGCGGTAGATCCAAAACTACATTCAACAGATGTCCAGTTTCATTGCTTCTCCATTAGAGAGAAGTACAGACATTTGGGCATCATGAAGCCAGACTGTATGACTTCCTGGATTTCAGCCTTGCAGATCTCGACACATGCTCAGTGCTGCACAAGCAGTGTCAGATCAGGTTTCAGCACCTGTGCTGTCCAAGTCACATGATTCTTTGAGACTGGGGAGTGCACAGACTCCTGGAAAGTTACACCCACTACATTCCCAGGAGTCTGTGCGGTGTAGGTTAGGAAGCTTAAGCACCTAGGTGCAGGAAGTGGGAAGATTAACTATTCTGCCTAGCAACAACACTTTGAAGGCATCTAAAAAAAAAAAAAAAAATTGTAAAGGACTAATGACATTTTTTTAAAACTACTGATGTAATGTTATATTTATGGGTGGAACTCCACTTTAAGGTCCTGTAAAACACATCCTTTCAGACAGTGTAATGACTTTATTGGGGAGAGATAAATAACTGCAAATTTCTTCAAACATTGACCCTAAAGGAATGGAGAAAGACTTTACATGGACTTTCAACCCACCTCTCTTCTCTCATATGGGAGGAGCATGGGGAAAAAAGATAGGCATAGCTAGAATGATTCTTGATCAATCTTCCTACAATAGGAGACTCACTCAAGAGATTGACAACTTTCATGGCAGAAGTCTCAGCCATCATCTACAGCACATGGTCGGTGGGGGGATTTCATCTTTATTCCTTCCTAGTGGAAGCATTGCTGGACTGGATTTTAATTGCACCCTGGATTGGCTATCCCTTTAGTAATAACTGTGCATTTGTACATATTTTGTATTATCAATGTATATTTTCCCCTTAATAAAGCTTCAAGATTTGCATATACAGTATAGCTTATAAAGGAAACATAACGGTTTAGCTGCATGTCAAGCTGCACATAGGTCACAAGATAATATGTAGCGAGGACAGAAAATGGTAATAGTTTGTATAGTATCTAAGACTGTCTGCAGCAATTTTAGTTTCATATAATCAGAATGAAAAACTGTTTTACATTACCTTTATTAACTTTCATCACTTGAACAGTAGCAAAACAGGAAAGAGATGCAGAGGCTTGCAAGAGGAATTACAAACCTCTATGTAGATTAAAGCTATTCTGCAATTCTTTACAGGCTTTAGAAGCTAGGAGCTCTGTTTATAAACCAGTCTGCCTCAAATAGTGTGTTGTAGTTTAAATTCGTATTAAACAAGTCAAGATTGATGAAAGAATTTGTACTGCTCATTGATTAGTATACCAGGTTTTATGCCATGACCTCCATTATTTTTTTTCATGGATTAAAAAAAAAATCTCTAAGTATGGTCAATTAAACATATTTCAAGTAACTATACTTTATTTGCCATGTTTCTTCATTATCCCAATGTTACTGAGAATTTACAGACAAAATTAATGAACGTTATCTTTATTGATCAACTTATACAAGATTCTGCCCATTGCTATGTAATTAGAATGCTGAACACTTTGCATGACACATCTGTTCCTCTTTCAGTACTGCTGTAAATTGCCATATGCTTGGAGGATCACTTTGAAGTTTACTGATGCATGTTTTCAATTTTCTTTATCCAGTGATGCTTCAAAATGATATGGACACTATCAGCACCAGGTTGAGAGAGAAGATTAAGATGCAATGAAGATGGAAAAAAAATGACAAGAATGATGCATGTAGAACATTATTTGTATGTAGGAGTGTAATCACTGTAAAAAGTACTACTGATTTGTACAGTGGACTCTTGTGAATTTTCTAAATTGTAATTTTGTGGGCTGGCTTCTATTAGAAATGCTAAGCTAGATAAACTAAACATATATTTCCATAATACCAGATCAGACCACACAATGTGACTGCCCTTGCATTAGAAAGAATTATGTGTTTCACAGTGTTTGTATACTGAAGCATAGTGTAGATGTATAATATATTTCTTTGTTTTCCCCTCTTTCCCCATTGATGTTCAATTAACATTCTTCAATAAAATCATTTTGTTTTAAGAAATCCCTCTTTGGATATCCAGTGATGTCTTACCTTTGGTTGGAGAGGCTGGCAGGCTCCTGTAAACTTCATAGCACCCTGCCTTGGATCATTTTTCAAAAGCATTATATGAAAGAACAGATTCATGCTATCCCTTTACATATGCATACTCCTCCCTGCTGGCAAATGGGTGCTGCAGACTTTAGTAGTGCTGTCTCCTGATTTGTTGCTATAGTGTCTTTTTAGTGTCTAAAGAGATTTTTTTTTTGAAAAGCCTATGGCGTGTGAACACACCCAAAAACTCCACCCAGTGCAGAAAAAATGTGCACACACATAAAGAGTGTTCACAAAAACGTGCAGATGGGTGCAACGTCAAGTGGTCCTCCTGTGAAGAGGGACCCAAACCCTGATCCCCCAGGGCGTTAGGCTCCAGAAGGGAACTGAGGTACTGTGGTCCGAGCAACCGAAGCCGACACGGACCCAACTTCCTCGGAGGGACTGCCGAAACAGAACCCTCCCAGTACTAGGTGGGGCTCCCCCGAAGTGAGACCCCATGAGAGCAAGTGAACTAAGCCAGAAGGCCATGTCCACCTACTCCCAAGACGTTCATGGCTGGCCCGAGGACCGGCACCCTAATAATCTCACAGTGAACAAAACGTGCACAAACAAAAATAAGACAAAAACGTGACAAACATAGGCTTAAATAAAAGAAAGTGGGGGAAAGGGATAGTGAAGAGGAGAGTGAAAAGAAGTGGTCATTGTGATCAACAATGACCAGGCCCTCCGGCCAGGAATAAAAAATTCCTCCGGTCCTAGCCAAAAGGCCCGGCCCAGGAGGCAGGTGCTAAAAAAAAGTGTGTATCTGGTGCAGTGACCGTGGTATCTTAAATCAATGTGTCCCTCACACACAGTGATCTTCAGATACCCCTGGACTTCCACTCCAGGGGCACATGCACCATAGGCTTTTCGTTCCATATCCGACCCTCCGACCGGCCAGTGCAGCCCTCCACCCCTGCCAGCTAGAGAGCCCTTCAAGGTTTTCTTGGGGAGAACTGCCATGCCAGTTAGCAGCCTCCACCAATACTAGCCCCTCTAGACCCTCCGTTAACCCGGCGGATTTGCATGGTCCTACCCCGTTCCACCACACAGGGCATTACCAGCTCCTACTACCGGATCGCTGGCAGAGATAGTACTTACACCAGCCAGCCAGAAGGCCAGACTAGAATTCGGCAAAAAGACCAAGACTAAGCGCAGCACCCATCCTCACCAGAAGCACCCTTTCAGATGGCTCAGACTCAACCATGGGCCGGCCCCCAGTAACTGTTGGGCAGCACAGCGTAGTCCCTGCAGAAACCATCCTTCCAGGTGCAATGACATCATTGGATTGCATCCACCCTCCCCATGTAGGAGGTGCTTCAGCGCTCCGCTGACAACTGATAAGAACAGATACCACACCTAGTCCTAGCCAAAAGGCCGAGAAGCGACAGGGAAGACACCACGATCAGCACGGCCGGAGTGCAATGGCCGAGCCTCGCCCTGGGAGAACCACCTTCATGATCATGGTGTCTCCCCTGCCAGGTAAGTATCTAAAGAGATTCTGGGGATGCATTCTGTTATATACAAAATTATTGATGACACAGAAAACTAATATCTGTGTGTGGGTGCGTATGGTGGTGGCGCAGGTGATGGGGAGGGGCAATGGCAATACAGATCAGTAGAAAAAGAAATTGCGGAATGATGGAAGTCATTAAGATAGAAAATGAAGGCAGACTCAAGATAACTATTGCAGCTTCAAAAGGTTATATTGTGGATATGCAAGTTTGCAAGGAATTGAAAGTAATCAAATGAAAACCATTTAGTGTGGGAAAAATGTAAGGGTAGAGTTCAGCTTTTTTTGTTACTTTAGTTTAATGTTGAACTTCTGGAAATATAGAAAAACAAAAATTAACATAATTATGTATTTCTTTAAAATAATTACATTTATTTTTTTATACAACCATCATATGTATCTTACTTTGTCTTGATTTGTGTTGCACTGCCCTCCTGTACAGAAAAACTCAGATTTGTAGAGGGAGGAAAAACACTAAGTGACAATCAGTATCTGGTACATGCACACATGCTGAAAAAGAACCTGAAGGCAGAAAACAAGAGTAGAGTGAACAGAGTTGATGACTTATCTGTGTGGTGCTGTCACTGTCCAGTTAGCAAACTGTGGGGATAGCACCATTGTGCTCTGTAACTCCAACAGGGAAAGTAGTGTCAGACTTTACTTATGTCTGTCAGATGTGTACAAATCACATAAGTTTCTGACCAGAATTAGAAATCCTGTGACAAAAAATGCATTTCAACAAGCATATTTCACCTAAATATTTAGCCATTTGACTAGAAATAAGCTTTACAATGGAACTGTAGGAGACCCAGAAAATGTTAAAAGGCTGACAAGCTGAATTTTTTTATTTACAATGAGTCTAAATATAGAAATTATTTTTCAGATCTGTACAATAATCTAGTGAAAGACATGAAAGACATGTGCACACTGAAATATTTTGTTTCGTAATTTTGTTTTCGTCCGAAAAATTCATTTATTTAGTTACTCCCGAAATTCGTTTTTATTTATTTCGTTTTTCGTTAAAAAATGCATTCATCTGAAAATCCAAATTAAGGTTGAATCTGTCATTGAAGGCTTATGGTGTCTGTTGAATGTTCTAAGAAAAAAAAAAAGATTAGACAGAATCTTTAAAAAAATTTAATAAAATTTGACTCTTCATGTCTCTCTATGTCGAATCTTCATGTCTCTCTATGTCGAATCTTCATGTCTCTCTATGTCGAATCTTCATGTCTCTCTATGTCGAATCTTTTCTCTCTATGTAGAATAATATTGGACTAATAGTGTTAAGGTTAGGCACATTCGACCGCAACCAAAACGAAAATAAAGCATTTGTTTATGTCGGATCTTTTTAGTTTTAGTGCTCTGTGCTTTCGTTATCGTTTGTTAAAACGATAACGAAAATACCTGAAATTCGGACGAAAATGCATTCGGACAAAAAAGAATGCACATGTCGAATAAGGACCAGTCACGTCTGCTTTCTCTCCTTGTGCAGGGTGACCTGTCTTTTATCCAAGTGCAGTTGCTCCAGAGCTTACTAAATGGGGTAAAAGTTCACTTTGCAAAGAATACCCAATCACATGCAAGAAAAAAAATTTTTTTTTGCTTGCACATGATTGGATGATGGAAGTCAGCAGAGCTTCTGCTCATTTACTGAGCTCTGGAGCAACTGCAGAGAAATCAGCAGCTCACAAACACGCAGAAAGCTCATTATTGTCAGCAAGGCACAGGAGAAAACTAGCATCAACTTTACTTTAATAATCAATTTTACTCCATTCTTTAATAACAGAAACTCTCCGTGGCTTCCTCTACTGGGATGTTCTACAGGCTCTTAACAGGTATATCTCATTAGACAGACATTGCTATTGTATTGAATTTTCTTGTATAAAGTGATTCATCATTAAGGGGGTAACATAAAATAGCAAATACTTTAGCTAAAATGTTTGTCTTAGCTTTTTACTGTTTAGTAGACATGTGCATTCGTTTTCGTCCGAATTTCAGGTATTTTCGTTATGGTTTAACAAACGATAACGAAAGCGCAGAAAACGAAAAGATCCGGCATAAACAAATGCTTTATTTTCATTTTCATTGCGGTCGAATGTGCCTAACCTTAACTCTATTAGTCCAATATTATTCTACATAAAGAGAAAAGATTCAACATTATAGAGACATAAAGAAGAGTCGACATAGAGAGAAAATATTCAACAGAGAGAAAAGATTCGACATTATAGAGACATGAAGATTCGACGAAGTAGCTAAAAACATACAGTAGGTGACCGCGATATTGTGTCAATCTCGCTCCCTTTCTCTGCGAACTTGACCACCTACGAGCCCCGTCGCGGGAGCCAGCACTGAGCCGGCTCGCCGCGATGGGAAAAAGCTGTCATAGAAGTGACAGGGATCCGACTTGGATTCCCGCCAATTCTAGCCGCGGCGTTTGGTATAAATCATGAGGGGGTACTCCACGCCAAATTCTAATTAAAAAAACGGCATGGCTTCCCCTCCAGGGGCATACCAGGCCCTTAGGTCTGGTATGGATTGTAAGGAGAACCCCCTACGCTGAAAAAAACGGCGTGGGGGCTCCCCCACAATCCATACCAGACCCGTATCCAAGCACGCCGCCCGGCTGGTCAGGAAAGGAGTGGGGACAAGCGAGCACCCCCCCCCAGCATGATGGGACTGTGACTTCATAAGAGGCCTATATAAATCGGTGCGAGCCGTGTACCCGGCATTACAGCGGGAGGAAGTGACGCGTCAACATCTGAAGAAAAGAAGAAGACGGAAGACGGCAAAGAAGAGTGGGCTGTGCCGCTGCTAGTAAGAGAGCTAAAAAGAAGATAGCGGCGGCCAGCCCCGAAGAAGGCACCGGAGAGCGAGAGGTAGAAGAACTGGGGAGCACCGAGGCGACAGCGGAGAGCGGAGAAGATGGAACAAGACCCCCCAGAGAGTGGAGAAGACCCCCGGAGCTGACTAATACATTATTTAAAAACCCTGTGTTGTGTGTTTATTTTATTGACATTTTCTTCCAGGTGAATGGGTAGGGGTACGATGTACCCCATATTCATTCACCTAGGGTGGGGGGCCGGTATCTGGGGATCCCCTTATTAAAGGGGGCTCCCAGATTCCGATAAGCCCCCCGCCCCGCAGACCCCGACAACCAACGGCCAGGGTTGTCGGGAAGAGGCCCTGTCCTTATCAACATGGGGACAGGGTGCTTTGGGGTGGGGGGGCTGCAGGGCGCCCCCCTGCCCCAGAGCACCCAACCCCCCATGTTGAGGGCATGCTGCCTTGTACTGCTCAGGAGGGGGGGGGGGCGCTCGCTCGTCCCCACTCCCTTCCTGACCGGCCGGTGTGCTTGGATACGGGTCTGGTATGGATTGTGGGGGAACCCCCACACCGTTTTTTCAGGGTAGGGGGTTCTCCTTACAATCCATACCATAAGGGCCTGGTATGCCCCTGGGGGGAACCCATGCCGTTTTTTTATTTAAAATTTGGCGTGGAGTTCCCCCTCATGATTCATAGCAAACGCCGCGGCTAGAATTGGCGGGAATCCAAGTTGGATCCCCGTCGCTTCTATGAAGCGCTCGTTGGAATGTGGTTTTCCTATTCCAGCGAGTACGAGATGTCGGCACCATGTCGCCGAGAATCAGCGCGATGCCGTCGTGCTGGAGACACATTCTCGGAGACAGGTACTGTACAATTGCAGCGAGCGGACATTTATGGTGAAAAGCTCTGCCCATAAGCTATAGAAGAATTCTAATGTTGGTTGACTAGTAATAATAATTAATAAATATAATTATTATTAGTCATACAACATTAGAATTCTTCTATAGCTTGTAGGCAGAACAATTCATCTGGGTTTACAATGAATGACACTTGCAATCGTTAAAGGCACAGAGGAGGTTGCCCTTAGGCAATGTCTGCATAGCAGGGGGGCCTGGCTCATATGTGTAAACAATACTCTACAAACCAGCTGCCCTATGAACAGTGATTGGTCCAAAGGCAAATGGGAGGGAGTTTTGAATGAGTGATGAGTGAGTGGCTGAAACTCAGAGCGCTCTGTTATCTTGGACGCTAGGTGAGTAAGGATCTCGGCTGGCCAAAGCCTCATGGAAACCTGATGGCCATATTAGGTCTAAGACATGTGTCCAAGGCCGAGGTCTTCTCCCTATTTCTCTACCTCTTGGATCCTGCCACATGCTCATGGGAGCTCTACGCTCCTTGCTGAACCAGCTGGTTAAATCATGTGTGATAAGTGTGTGAAAAAGGCTTCTGCGCTACTAAGTGAATAATGTCTTCCAAAATAAGCAGTATATGAAAATTGCAGCAACAACTATGCAGTGTAACACAACAATAAGTAAATAAGTGAATTAGGTCATTGCGCAAAATATATAAATAGACACATAATAATAAATGTGGAAAAATGTGACAAAATTAAAAAAGTGGTAGAAAGTGATATAGGTGACCAAAAACTGTCTAACATACACAGCAACAAATAGAGTCCAAAAGTGAAGTGGCAGTAAACCCTGCTAAAGAAATAGATTTCCACCAGTCCCAAAGAGGAATGAGAAACTCCACCAAAAGGCACCAGTCAGGTCTCCCAGAACTCTCACCTTGCAAAAGATATAATCAGCAGTACAGCACAACATGTTCATTTCAAAAACGGTATTCACAAAACTGGAAACTTACTAAGATGGATCCAAGCTACAAAATATGGATACACAAACAAATCAGACAAAAGGTTAGCATGAGAATTCTGATAAAAATCACAAATACACATTATATTAAATATTCAGTTGCCCTCATGTCAATCCAGGTATGCATGGGCAGGGCAGTTCACATATCTCTTGCTGTACACAGTATGTCACAAAATGGGAGCTCTGGTAGACTTGAGTTAAGGACCACATATTGCAGAGGTTCCTCAATACAATAGTATGACTTACATATTTTGAAAATGTATCACAAAAAATCTCTTTTTATCGCAAACTGGTAAAGCAGTTTACACTTTGTTTTTGTTGCTGAGTAGCAAGTAACTGTGTTAGGATACTTTTTATTTTGTAGTTCACTGGTCCCATGACACTGGCTCTGTGATGTTGGTGCTACAGTTATGTAGGGACCATTGGCCAAGAAATAAGTTGTCCATTACTCATTACTTCAGGAGACATTGGCAACCTCTGGAGCAACCCAACAGTTCGGTGATAGTTGAGAAGGGCTTGCTTAGAGATTTCCGTACAATGTAGTTATGTCTACCCTTAGGGGTCAAAACAAGACAATATCAGAAAACATAATAGTAATTTCACATTATCAAAAAATAGTGTCTGTACCTGTATGGACAGAAATTGGTCCAATACATTTATATGCCCCTTTGTCATCTCAGAAGTTCACTGAATTCAAAGTAGTTCTATTCCTGTACTAAGCTGCTTTGTGAAGTGTAACTGGAACGGGTCATGAATGTCATGTCTCAGAACTGACAGATGGTTTTTCATTTGTGCAGCTACAATTTATAAACATTCTCTTAGATATTACGAAGGTTTGAGATAATACGTAGCTATAGAAACAGCTGACAGTTTGTGAAATAATGCTGCTTTAGCAACCCTGTTCAGTTTCAGTTTACAAAGAATAAATTGTGAATAAGTTTAATTGCACCAATAACAAACCAAAATAACAAGATTTATGGGGAACTTTGAGGACAGAAATATGGGAACCGCATTAGCTGTCTTGCTTAACCACCTCAGTACTGGACACTTTCACCCCTTCCTGCCCAGGCCAATTTTCAGCATTGTCACATTTTGAATGACAATTACTCATTCATGCAACACTCTACCCAAATTAAACTTTTGTATATTATTTGAGACAGATGGAGATTTATTTTGGTGGTATTTAATTACTTGTAAAAAGAATAAAAAAAAGAACACAATAGTCCAAAATGATAAACAGCGCTTGATTATTGGTTAATAATGTCCAATTTCATATGTGGCATTTGTCTGGTGACGGTTTAAAGATCATATATGTGAAGATAGTCTATAGTGTATCCTACACCTTTTCCCAGAGAAGACACCACTCGTGGGGCACACTCCCCTTTGGGGTACTCACTCACCAGAAGGCTAGATAGTATAGGCAATGAAAGGTATCTTTTCCACTGGATCATCCGTTCTCAAGATGGGGTCAATGAGGGCAGAGCTCCTCTGCTGCCGATTCCAAAGATGTCTCCTTGCTACATCCTCTAATTACTACTGTGTTTTTTTTTTTGCAAAATAAACAAAAAATGGCCAACATTTAAAAAAAAAAAAATTTCCTTGTTTCTGTTATAACATTTTGCAAATAAAAACATGTCTTCATAAGTTTAGACCAACATTTATACTGGTACATTTCTTTAGTAAAAATATCCCAAATCAGGGTATATTATTTAGTCTGTAGGAAAGGTATAGATCAAGGAAATCAATCAACCTTAATTTCCGGAGGCCCTAAAATGCCAGGACAGTTCAAATACCTCCCGAATGACCCCTTTTGGAAAGTAGATAGTTCACAGGCTTTAGTAAGAGGCATGGCAAGTTTTTTGAAGTTGTCATTTTTCTATTTTTTTGGCACAATTTTTGGGAAAATTAAGAAATGTCAAAAGAAAAAAAAATCACAAATGTTTTTTTAATATACTGTCACAAGAGCAGTACTGGGTACAATTGTAATGTGATCTGCTGTGATTGGTCACATCAATCACATGGTACCGGCATGCAGGCAGGTATACTGATTTGATATCAGCATTGATAGATCACGCTGCAGTGCAGGCTATGGAGCATACATTAGATGCGATCCTCGGAGGATGTCATCTGACATCCACCCAGGATGGCAGCATCCCTGCTTGGCATTGTACTATAGGCCAGACGAGAAGTGGTTAAAACACAGATGGCAAAGTTAACTTTCCACAAATTTATGGCAATGCTGAATTGTAAACCATGGTAACTTGCTGAACATTTTCACTGGCAAGTTGTACACTTGCAGGGCACTTAAAGCACAAGTTCTAGTTCTAATTTGTAGCAAAAGTAAGTGGCAAGTTTCTAGCAAGAGCAAAGTTGCAGTGGTGAGTCTATAGCAAGAGCTCTGAAAGTCACAGTGACCCCTGTGGTGGGATGACAATTGCACAACATAACTGAGCCAGTACTTGCAGCAGACTTGCAGAATGTTTGCAAATAAAGTTGATCTAGAGTCATGCAATGCAGATTTGCAGCTAAATTGGTTGCTATCTGGGAAGGTGCAGGTTCCAAGTTTATCATCCAAATCCTAGTTTCACTACCTAGTGAATCACTGACCTGAAGCAAGTCAGGATCAGAATAACAGGTTGACAAAGACAGATTCTATATTTCATCAATCATAGAATCATATTCATATTAAAATTATAAATATTGGTTCATATAATTCTTAAAGTGATTGCAACCTTTTTTTTTCTTTTTAAAATAACAAACATTCTATTTCACAGAGCAACCCTGATCCTCCTCTTTTCAGGTCCCCTGCCAGCGTTCCTGGCTTCTCCTCTTCTCTGTGTGCCACCATAGAAAGCTGTTACCTATTGTGGCACACCTGTGGACTCAATCCAAACATGCTGCCTGTTGCCTGCACCCTGGTCCGCCCCCACACTCCCTCATCACAGGATTTGATTGACAGCAGCAATGGCTTCTGCTGCTATAAATTAGCCCTGTGAAGAGGGAGAGAGAGACTGTGCTCTTGAGCAATTCACCTGGATCTAAATCAGGCTCAGGTAAGAATGGGGGGGGGGGGCTGGGTAGGGATTCTGCATCACAAAATGTTTTTTACATTAATGCAGAGAATGCATTAGGGTAAAAATCCTTAAGCCTTTAGAACCACTTTAAAATGGCCACAGATGGTCTTATACGTTTCTGGCCCTGCCCAGCTCCCCCACTCCTCCAGGGGAGCTGCCAGGGAAGGAACAAATGGGAATATAGTGAGGGCTCTAAATCTACTAGGGTCGCAGACATCATGTTTGAGATGGTGCTGCTCCGGTTTCAATCTCATGTCTTTTGAATGCTAATATAAGGGAGGATTTACAGGTAAATAACTTGCAAAAAATATAGTAAAAACACATATCTTATGGGAGGATTTTTGGTGAAAATACATGGTCCAGTGAAAGAATCTCTTTAAAGTGACTGTTACTTTAGTAGACAAAAATACATTGGTGACAGGTATAATGTGCAGGCTTCTAGAGAGGTCTGCACATACCTGAAAAGGTATACAGTCCCCCTGATACAATGGAATGTTTGGCCACTCGCTTCCTGTGAGTGTCAAAGCTTGTCTGCACCCTCCCTTCTGCCATACCTCTGGGTGCCTTCATTTTTACCTGCCAGCAGCTTTTTCTTTATTATTTTACAGTTTGTAAACTTTGTAGAAAGATTCCAAGGTTATCAGTACCATGTGACTTTTGTTTGTGAGGATATAAAGAGCTGAAAAAAATCAAGCAGAAGATAACGATTTGGAACTTTTTGGATGGACTGAGGAATCGGAAGCTCTCAATATCTTAGGAGGCCAAATAGTTATAACAATTTCTCAACACCTTTTTCCAATCCTTTCATACATACTTCATTCCACCCAAAGGTCATTGTTTTATCCCCACCATGTAAAGAGTGAGCATATTGAAATATACTATTCCATGCTGTATGTTGACTTTGTAAAACTATGCCAAAACCCACATGGGATAGGGCATAGTAGAGTTACAGAATCAGAAAAGCAGGCCTTTGTGGAGCTAGAAATGCGGATTAGCGGATAAAAGGGGTTCAATCCTTATTAAAGATAGGGATGACTATCTGAAAGAAGCATAAACACTACTCTCAGACTCAGATACACACAGAAACTCCCTGGGGATGCCTATTCATTTTTAAACCTGAGGAAGCGTGTAATATTGGTGTCATCAACAAAATAGAAAATATATTTCTACAAGACACCATACTTCTATCATATACCAAAAATACATAAAAGTGTCACCTGCCCACTATGACGACCAATCATAGCCAATAGATATGTGCGCACTGAAATATTTTGTTTCAGAATTTCGTTTTCGTCTGAAAAATGTATTTTTGTTACTCCCCGAAATTTGTTTTTATTTATTTTGTTTTTCATTAGAAATTGCATTCGTCCAATTACAGACCCATATCTTTACTAAATTCCGATCTTAAAATATATGCGAAGATTCTGGCGAATAGATTAGTTAACATCACCCCCTCATTAATTAGACCCAACCAAGTAGGTTTCGTTAAAGGTAGAGCTCCCGATAGCACTAGAAGAATGCTGAATATTATTAACAGAATACATAATGATCGAATGCCCGCCCTACTATTAACGTTAGATGCTGAAAAAGCATTAGACAGAATGCATTGGGGGTATATTTCACACACTTTATCTAAATTCGGCCTTCAAGGATTTATACATTCTGCCATTATGGCATTATATACTCATCCCACTGCTAAGGTATTTTCTTCAGGTATGCTTTCTAGAACACACTAACTAATGGGACCAGACAGGGTTGCCCTTTATCCCCACTGGTATTTTTCCTTGCGATAGAACCCTTAGCGGAATATATACGCTCTTCCCCAGATATCAAAGGTATTACGATTGTACAGGATGAACACAAGTTAGGCCTTTTCGCTGATGACATTATACTGACTGTAGCCAATCCTGAATTATCTTTACCATCAGTAATTAATGCGCTAGAAAATTTTAAGGAAGTCTCATACTACAAAATTAATATAAATACATGTTACATACTACCCATAAATATCCCTGCTACATTAGCAGACAGCCTTAAGTCACAGTATGGATTCATCTGGAATAATACCTTGGGAGCGTATTTAGGAATACGACTTGCACCACAGCCAACCAAAACTTCAAAACTCATGATGTTAACTTCCCTCCCCTCATCGAACAAATTAGTAGCGACCTATCGATAATGCAGAAAACTCAATTATCATGGGTCGGGAAATAGCTGCATTTAAAATGCAAACATTACCAAAGATTCTATACTATTTTAGATGCCTTCCTATCCCAATTCCTGCTAAATTATTCAGGCAACTAAACCCTAAACTTAGACAGTTCATTTGGAATAAAAAAAAAAACGAGGGTCGCCTTTTCTATTCTAACCTCCATTACAGCTCATGGTGGGATGAACTTACCAGATATCAGGAATTACTATTATGCAGCCATCCTAGACCAGAGGAAATATTGGTTCTCCCCCAAAAAGACAAACTATGGTTGAACATAGAACAAAATTCCACCAAGAATTCTGACTTATACACCCTAGCGTTAGCTAATATTGTACTCCCAAAAGTAGTCAATCCCTTTCTACTAAGTATTAAGGCCACATTGTTTGCATGGAAACACATACTTTCCAAATCTAGACATTTAGAAAAAAAATCTAAAGTATTCCTCCCTACAGAAATGATCAACTACTGTAAAATCCGAATGTCAGTAGACAATTGGATCAAACAGGGATATTATCTTTATGTTAATCTTCCCCTAAATTATAAAAATGGCACTATGTGCAAACTGGGAAGGTGTAAGCGTTTGAGGGATTTCAACCCGGAAAATGCGATAGAGATACCATCAATAATCTGGGATTATTTATCCCAACAAAGGGATTACGTTAAAAAAGGTATTTCATACTTCTATGACATACTTTCATCCCAACTAGTTGAGAAAAACACTCATATGATAAAATGGGAGAAAAACTTAAACGTATGCTTTTCCTGGGATCAATGGAAAAAATCTATCCAAACAATTAGAAATGCATCTTCATGCATCGAACACTGGGATAACGCCCAAAAAATTACTAATAGATGGTATTTAACCCCCTACAGGCTATCTAAAATTTACCCTACAATGTCCGACATTTGTTGGAGATGCAAATAGCAAACTGGGAACCTCCTACACAGTTTTTGGAGTTGCAAATCATTGAGAAGCTTTTGGAACTCAATATCATCCTTCATAGCAGACTTCACAGGTAACCTTCTTGCGCTTACACCTGCCTCAGCATTACTGGGCATTGACCTTGAGATATACCCTACTATTTATAGAACTGTTGTGACCCATATCTTGATAGCCTCGAGACTAACTGTTGCTAAACTATGGAAGTCCACAGAAGCACCTAATATTTCCACAGTCATGAATAGATTGAATAACCAAGCACAACTCGAGCTGATGCTAGCTTACAAAAACCACACAATCCCCTTGTAACGGGAGTCCCTTTTTGGGCATAGGGTGACTGAGAACTGATATCTCGAATTACATGAGATGGGACATAACTGATAGTTCATATATTTTGACGCAGTGACAGAGCTTGTCAGTCTCGTTATTGAGGGAATTCTTATGGAATGGTTCAGGCCTGCTGGATGGTTGGAGGGTCGGAAGCTGTCTTGGGTTGATGGAATGGGAGATCGTGAACGATGTTAACCCCTGACCGTTACACCCCTCTTTTAGGAGAAGATGGAAAACATGGATAACCCACCATAGAGCCTCCGCCTATTTAAAAGATTGCAATATTTAACTCTCACTTGATTGTTTGAAAACATTTATGCTTAGTATTAAGCAGTATACAGGTGTAGAGCAATGACTACTCTATTAGTTTTTAGTGTTTTTTTTGTTTATGTTTATTTTTACTTTTTATCTTTATTTATTTATATCATTACTCTTTCTTTAGTACAGGCTATACCATTATTTATTGTGATGTTCTACCAGTTCTACAGTTAGAACCCAGTTGGGGTAGGCTTGTCTAGGTCATCAAGGCCCGTACCATGTCTACAAGTAAGGCCTTTACAATTCTTTGTATTTCATTGTTGTTTTGTTTGTACCGCAACTCTGTCCTTTATGCTTTTTCTGTATGATTGTACTATCTTATTCGATATAATAAAAATTTATAGTTGAAAAAAAGAAATTGCATTCGTCCAAAATCCTGAATGAATTAAGGTCGAATCTGTCATTAAAGACTAATGGTGTTTGTCGAATGTTCAAAGAAGATTCGACGGAGCAGTGAAACTGTACGACGCTGCAATCGTACATTTCCGGTCGAATGTTCCGCCTACAAGCTAGCTATAGTAGAATTCTAATGTTGTATGACTAGAAATAATTATATTTATTAATTATTATTACTAGTCAACCAACATTAGAATTTTTCTATAGCCTATGGGCCGAGCATTTGACCGGAATTGTACGATTGCAGCTTCGTACAGTTTAGCTGCTCCGTCGAATCTTCTTAGAACTTTCGACAGACACCATAATCCTTCAATGACAGATTCAACGTTTGTATGTTTTTCGATGCTTTGTCGAATTTTTGTCGTTCATGTTGAATTGTCAAGTTAGTTTTAGCTATTTTACTGATCCTCCTCTTTGGTTACAATCAGCCAATAACATTCATCATCATCATTATTTTTGTTTTACTTCCCCCACCCAATTCCAGCAGTGGTCTTTTCTCTCTATAATGTCAAATCTTTTCTCTCTATAATGTCAAATCTTTTCTCTCTCTAATGTTGAATCTTTTCTCTCTATAATGTCAAATCTTTTCTCTCTATGTCGAATCTTTTCTCTCTACGTAGAATAATCTTGGACTAATAGAGTTAAGGTTAGGCAAATTCGATCACAGGTTCGATAGACACAAATTGTTATTGTCAGCGTCATGTCGAATCTCCTATCTATATCGAACTGTTGTTGCAACAAAAATGAAAATAAAGCATTTGTTTATGTCAGATCTTTCGGTTTTCGTATTCTGTACATTCGTTTTCGTTTGTTAAAACGATAACAAAAATACCTGAAATTCGGACGAAAATGCATTCAGATGAAAATGAATGCACATGTCTAATAGCCAGTATGTATTGTCTCACTAGTAGAATCACTCAATGCATTGATTGCTTTCTCCACCCTCTCGACCTTCATCAGGATTCTGCCCACCTATTAGAACATCTTCAAAACTAAAAGTGGCAATCTGGATATCTATAGCTTTACTGGACATGTGCTCGTTGTACACATTCATTCCTCATCATAAAGCTGGGTTAAAAGCTCTTAACTATTTTCTTCTTGCTACTGACTTCATGCATCCACATCAATCTCAGTTTATCAGCTCATGTACTATATTTCAAAATTAGCAGATAACAAAGATCAGGGGTAAGGGAAGATGAGAATTGATCTTAGGTAAGGTCATTAGAAGAAAAAAAGGGGTTACTGTAGGCTGCACTTAAATGATCCCGATCCTAAATAATAAACTCAGGAGATAATATCAAAGAGTTTATTCTGATAATAATTTAATCAGTTGGATCACATTGAATTCCACAACACAATTAAAAGAAGAGCATGGTATTGGATACATTAAACCATGAACACACATAACATACAGGACATACAATAGACAAACATTGACACACGACGCTGTCCGGACGCTGTCGGGGTCAGTCATTGGTTTTAGTCACTATAAACAGTTATGTTAGGTAGTGGGGTATAGGATGTTCAATAATAGATTGACATAGGACTGCCAATTGTGGCCCTAATAGTATACTGACCAATGACTGATCCCTAAGGATTGGAGGAAGGAAAGGGGGAAGTGTGTGAGGGAAACGGGGAGGGGGGAGTATGGGGATTGAGGCGATGATGTTGCAACAGGTATCGCTAGACTGAAGAATTAGATAATGGACTATAAATAAGTTCATCGTTGATGACGGAGTTGGGTCCTCACGTGAAGGGTGGACCACCCCTATCTAAAAATAGATGGCTTAAAACATTTCTAGACATGGTACAAATCGATCTGGAAAAGATCGATTGGTCTAAAAAAATTACTGATAACCTAACAGTAGGTGAGAGGAAGCCCTGAAAGAATTACAGAATGACAATAATATTGTCATTAAAAATAGTGATAAAGGTGGGAATGTTGTACTGTTGACTCCAAACCAATATGAAAGTGAGGCCAAACGTTTACTGAGCGATACTTCCACCTATATGAAAATGGATCATAACCCATTAAATACCGTGGTTACAGAATTAAACTACAAACTAAGTCTGGCCAAAGAGGAGGGTCTCCTAACCATCAAGGAACATGACCATTTAAGGGTCAACGAGTACAACATCCCCACCTTTTACATTATACCAAAGGTCCATAAAAATTTGGACAAACCGCCGGGCAGACCGATTGTGTCGGCCTGCCAGGGACCACTGGAACGCATGGGACGATATTTGGACCTTATGCTAAAGGAGATGGTGACCGATCTAAAGTCTTTTGTACAAGATACACAACACGTACTGGCGAAATTGGATGCTCTTGACACCTGCCAGCAACCTGAGGGCTGCCTATTGGTTGGTATAGATGTAGAGTCATTATATACCTCGATACCCCACGATACTGGCATTCGGGCAGTTGGGACCTTCTTGGATAATACCTATCCCCTCTCAGGACCACAAAACGAGTTCATTATTGATCTGTTTGAGTTTGCTTTAATGAACAACTATTTCCAATTTACGGGAAACTTCTACAGACAAATAAGAGGCACCTCGATGGGTGCGGCCTGGGCACCGGCCTACGCCTGCCTACACCTAGGCCTCTGGGAGGAAGAAGATGTTTATACCTCGTCTATGTACAGCCACCATGTACTCACCTGGTGGCGGTACATAGACGATGTCTTAATGATATGGAAGGGTGACACGGAATCATTGCACCAATTTATGACCGAGCTCAATCTGAATGGACGTAACATCCATTTAACTTATACAGTTAATCCAGAACATCTATCCTTTCTTGATTTACTAATCACCCTAAAAGAGGGTAAACTGAGTACCTGTACCTTTCGTAAGAATACCGCGGCCAACACCCTCCCATATGCCACTAGCCACCACCCACACTGGCTCAAAAACGGTATCCCGGTGGGCCAATTTATGCGCATAAAACGCAATTGTTCCAACATCTCTGATTACCGCCGCGAAAGTCATACGCGATTCCGTGAACGGGGTTATTCGCATGGTCAAATTAAAAAAGCCAGAAAACGTGCGGCCATCAGAGATCGCGTGGACCTTTTGACCAAAAAGAGATCATTGGACCAACATGGCATGAGCTTAAATGAGCCCATTAGAATAATAACTCCATTTGGCTCACAGTGGAACTCGGTTCGAACTACCCTGGAGAAACACTGGGGCATCCTAACCAATGCTCCAGGTCTTTCCAAAATAGTCAGTGCTGTACCCAAATTAGTGGCACGACGTGCCCATAGTCTTGGTGACATGCTAATTAAATCGGAATTTGTGAAAGAACCCAACGCCACGTGGCTGTCCAACTATCCAAGATCTTTGGGCATGTTCCCCTGCAATAAATGTCAGATATGCCCCTATGTCGATCGTACATCCTCCTTTCATGATGCCCACGTACAATGTGATTTTGAGATCAGGGACCTGATAAATTGTTCGACAACCAGAGTGATTTATTTAATCACCTGTCCCTGTCCCAAAATATACGTGGGAAAAACGAAACGTGCCCTGAAAGTTCGGATAGGTGAGCATTTACGTGAAATTAACGAAAAACAAAAAACCCCTGAAAAACCACTCGCCAAGCATTTTGCTGAACATCACAATAGATGCTCCAAGGGCATGACTGTGAAGGTAATCTATGCCCTTAAATTACCCGGCAGACGGGGTGACTTTGACCGTATCCTCCAACAAAAAGAGAAGTGGTGGGTATATCGTCTCAAATCACTCGTCCCCGTTGGCTTGAACACTGAATTAAATTTACAAGTCTTTCTAAACCCATAGGATCACTCTGATCATGTCCTTACCTACTCCACGGGACATAAACTGTGATGCACCTTGTGACATCTTGCACACTATCAAAGTTCACCCTGGCTATTTCCATCTCCTATACTTATAACTCCTTTGATACATGATTGCTAAATGCCCAAAACAAACACCTCACACTATCTCAAGTGAAGTCTTGATGACTGTCAGGTTACCCATACAGTTCAAACTGTACCTAAATTTATGACATCTATCCAAATGTATAATTGCTCCCACTCGCTCTTAGAAGTCAGTGATCTCAACTGCCATAGATCTAGATGAAGCAATTTAGATATCGAGTGTTACATGAGGAAACCATTACTATAATTTTGGGTAGGTCATAAATAATCCTGGCAATGATCGTTACTTGTTCAGCCGACAAATATTTGTTTTTCCCTCCCCCTCCCTTTTCCTCACCTTCTTCCCTGCCGTGCACTCCCTTTCCTTCCCCCACTGTGTTCCTACTTCTAAAATTGAACACTGTTCCTCAAAATGAGCTATACCAAATGAAGAAAGAAAAACGAGCATGTAAATAAATTAATTTTTTTGGGAAATCCAAAGTAATCTATTTTGCTTAATCCCCATGACCACCGTAGCGTTGGGTATTCCATGCAGCGGATCAACGTCAGCACGCACTGCTTTGGTGTCAGTATCAGCTGTGGATTGCGTATAAAAACATCCAGCAGCTGACATCCCATTACGTCCAGGAAGAAGCTACGCCATTGGCTACGGCGAAACGCGTCGACGTCATCACCAGACGCTGCCCATGTGACCTGTCCATGTGACTTAATTCAAACCAGGAAGGAACACGGAGGAACGCGAGACGGAGACGGTGATTGAGGCGCTACACCGGGCTATTCAGCCCATGTTCCGGATACGGGGTAACTTAACTCCTGTCCCAACCGAGTTACTTATACTCTCGGATACATCACTTACAACCAACCAGAGGTTTGAAAATAATGGACTCATCATTACCCTGATCATTTCATAGAATGAATGAAGCTCAACAAAGGTCTGTAACCAACTTTCATTTTGAATGTCACTACTTGGAGCCACTTGGATGACTATATCTTCTGAAATTTCATTTCACATCCAATTTGCCATTGTCAGATATATTTGGGGATCCAGCTGCTTTAATTTGATAAGCAACATAATCCACATGACTCCCGGTTATTGAGTCACATTAACCATCCTATCTTGACACACAGCAGTACGGTTTTTTATCTAGGGTAAATATATTCAATATTGGTGGTGTGAGACCTACATACACCCCCATTACTCATACTATTTAAATCATATCTGTGCATTTCCAGATATTGAATGCTCCTTTCATTGATAGCTTATTGTGCACTGCATCAATGTCATTCAAATTATTGAATATTTACCCTGATTGCCAAGGCCATATAGTGCATACCTTTATTCCAGACCAAGTGAATTACCATTCATCCGAATGACCATTGATCCATTACCATCCAATATAGACTGAGAATTTTGAGACAAGGTGCACCCCTGCACCCTTCACGTGAGGACCCAACTCCGTCATCAACGACAAACTTATTTATAGTCCATTATCTAATTCTTCAGTCTAGCGATACCTGTTGCAACATCATCGCCTCAATCCCCATACTCCCCCCTCCCCGTTTCCCTCACACACTTCCCCCTTTCCTTCCTCCAATCCTTAGGGATCAGTCATTGGTCAGTATACTATTAGGGCCACAATTGGCAGTCCTATGTCAATCTATTATTGAACATCCTATACCCCACTACCTAACATAACTGTTTATAGTGACTAAAACCAATGACTGACCCCGACAGCGTCCGGACAGCGTCGTGTGTCAATGTTTGTCTATTGTATGTCCTGTATGTTATGTGTGTTCATGGTTTAATGTATCCAATACCATGCTCTTCTTTTAATTGTGTTGTGGAATTCAATGTGATCCAACTGATTAAATTATTATCAGAATAAACTCTTTGATATTATCTCCTGAGTTTATTATTTAGGATCGGGATCATTTAAGTGCAGCCTACAGTAACCCCTTTTTTTCTTCTAATGACCTTACCTAAGATCAATTCTCATCTTCCCTTACCCCTGATCTTTGTTATCTGCTAATTTTGATATATGCTACGGTTACGGCCCCACTTCCATTATTGATGAGAGATCCCACACATACCCATCAACTAACTAATCAGACTTGCCTCCTTCCCTATCCCTCCCCCCTCCCTTTCCCTTAAATGCCTATACATGTACTATATTTGCATTAGAACATACCTACTTTCAGTTCCTTGATTAAAATTATCTATGGAAGTCCATCAGAACAATGGGCACACATGTCTTCCCCTGCTACGCAAATCTTTTTATTGGATTCTGGGAGAAGCAGAGAATCTGGATGCCCAACATCTTGTAAATTATGGGCGCTATATCAATCAATCAAATACATACTGATCTAGATATCTGCTTCTTTCTACCTCTTTAGGGACAAAAATCAAGCTCTGTGTGTCTTTAATAGCCTCTAAGGGCCAGATTCACAGTGGAGATACGACGGTGTATCTGCTGATACGCCGTCGTATCTCTGTTTCTATCTATGCGACTGATTCATAGAATCAGTTACGCATAGATAGCCAGAAGATCCGACAGGTGTAATTGTTTTACACTGTCGGATCTTAAAATGAAATACCGCGGCCGCCACTGGGGGGAGTTTGCGTCGTAAACCAGCGTTGGGTATGCAAATTAGGAGTTACGGCGATTCCCAATGGTTTTTCGCGTTCGCTACGTCGCCGCTAGTCTAGTTTCCCGTCGCAAAGTTAGTCGTTTTTTTGGTGCCTTAACTTTACACAGCAATCGTATTGCTGTATAAAGTATGGCCGTCGTTCCCGCGTCGAAATTTTAAAAATAACGTTGTTTGCGTAAGCCGTCCGGGAATACGGAATTACGCTACGCGCGTCGCCGTTCGAGAAAATTACGTCACGGCGCGCAATGCACGACGGGAGTTCGGAAACTGAGCATGCGCGGTAGGTCCGGCGCGGGACCGCGCCTAATTTAAATGGCACACGCCCATTTAAATTGGTCCGCCTTGCGCCGGAGGCCGCCGGCGTAGGTTTTCATCGCAAGTGCTTGGTGAATCAGGCACTTGCGATGAAAAATTGCGGTGGTGTAACGTATCTACGATACGTTACGCCGCCGCTCTTCTATGTGAATCTGGCCCTAAGTTTGTATATATGTATCATACATGTGGCTTGTACTTAATTTGACAAACCCATACACAAGTGTTTTTTTGAAAGTGCATTGACATTTATGTTTTTATCTATTAACACATTTTTTTTCTATTCAGCATAGTGCTATATAAACTGGCAATTGCTCGGTCATGCAACATAGTGCACAAATTATATATATATATATATATATATATATATATATATATATATATATATATATATATATACCGTATTTTCCGGCGTATAAGACGACCCAGCGTATAAGACGACC
Organism: Rana temporaria; assembly: GCF_905171775.1. NCBI lineage: Eukaryota > Metazoa > Chordata > Amphibia > Anura > Ranidae > Rana > Rana temporaria. Next base: position 79,261,747 of record NC_053497.1, on the reverse strand, counting down.
CCCTAATTTTCCAGGAAAAATTTTGATTTTGGGATATACTCGCTGTATAAGACTACCCCCTTCTTACTGTCTTTCTGGAAGCTGAGGGGGAGCCAGAACCGCTGACAGAAACAGGCTTTTTCAAATCTCACTGTGCCATTACATTACTCACTGTGCCATTACATTACATGCCCAGACTGTGCCACTGTGCCATTACATGCCCCCACATTGCCATTGTGCCATTACATGCCCCCACATTGCCACTGTGCCATTACATGCCCCCACATTGCCACTGTGCCATTACATGCCCCCACATTGCCATTGTGCCATTACATGCCCCCACATTGCCATTGTGCCATTACATGCCCCCACATTGCCATTGTGCCATTACATGCCCCCACATTGCCATTGTGCCATTACATGCCCCCACATTGCCACTGTGCCATTACATGCCCCCACATTGCCATTGTGCCATTACATGCCCCCACATTGCCACTGTGCCATTACATGCCCCCACATTGCCACTGTGCCATTACATGCCCCCACATTGCCATCACTTGCCCCCACTGTGCCTGAACTTGTTGCCCCCCCCCCCAGTGCAATAACACTCACTTTTTTTCCCCAGCGCTGACAGTCTAACATGCTGCGATCGCGAGCGTGAATGATTTCAAAGCCGCGCCTTCACTGCAGAGTGTTCTGTGATAGGAGGAACAAAAATCTTCCCAGCAGCGCCTCTGTTATGTTTTCCGCCTATCACGGACGTCTTCTCATCTCGTCCGAGGATGAGAAGGCATCTGTGATAGGAGGAACAAAGAACAGAGGCGCTGCTGGGAAGATTTTTGTTCCTCCTATCACAGAACACTCTGAAGTGAAGGCGCGGCTTTGAAATCATTCAGGCTCGCGATCGTAGCATGTTAGACTGTCAGCGCTGGGGAAAAAAAGTGAGTACTGAGACTGTACCCGGCGTATAAGACGACCCCCGACTTTGGATGCATGTTTTTGCATCCAGAAAGTCGTCTTATACGCCGGAAAATACGGTATGTATATATATATATATATATATATTCACATAAAAAGAGTATATATATTGTAGTAGTGTGGTACCCCTAAAGCATAATGACCCAGGATTCTCAACCAGGCAGGTTGAGGGGCTCCAGGGTATTTGCTGGTTTGGGAGGAAACTGGCTTTTCAGTATCCTCTGTATTTACTAAAATCCACTTTGGGATCTGGAACCCGGGGATTTCGTAGAGATCCGGGTGGGATGACATCCCCAGTCCTGGGTTCAGGCTTTAAAGCTGATCAGCACACTGATTGTGCAGGTGTGTGTGGGCCTGATAGGAGACTCAGGACCAGTATTCTGGGCTCCACCCTCCCGAGCAGTCCAGGCTTGGAAGGGAGAATCCAGAGAGTGCAGGTGTGCACTGAAGTAGCTAGAGAGCTGGAGAGTGCACTTTGAAACCCAGAGACCTAAATCTGAGGTTGCTGACAGGCATCAGGAGGGCTTCATGCTGGAGCCTGAGCAGTGGTGATACTGCTGAAAAGAGCCAGGTGGCTTGGCATTTCCTTTTGCATGTGTGAGCCAGGAGGCTGAAGTCATTATTTTGTTTGGACTTTTATTGTTGCCTTTTTTTTATAAAAATTGGCTACCAGGCCCTTAAACATAGTTTCTGGCTGGCGTGAATCACTTAAAGCCGCATATCCCACTTAAGCTAACAACCCCCAACTTTACAATATATACCGTATTTATCGGCGTATAACGCGCACTTTTTTGCCCTGAAAATCAGGGCAAAATCGTGGGTGCGCTGTATACGCCGATACCCGCTTTCCCGCACCGAGTTTTGAACACTGCGCCGACCTATACCGAGCGCAGTACACTCGGGTATAGTCGGGCAGTCTCGGCAACTTCCACGCTCACGTCCTGGACGTACAGGACGTCAGCGCGGGTAGCCGAGCATTGCCGACAATACACGAGTGTCAGAAACGAGAAACGAGCGAGGACGCCGCAGAAGGACACCGGACACGCCGAAGAGGACACGGGACCCGCCGCAGAAGGACACCTGAAGCCGCAGAAGGACACCCGAAGCCGCAGAAGGACGCCGGACCCGCTAAAGAGAACACCCGAAGCCGCAGAAGGACGCTGGACCCGACGAGGCCGCCGATGGACGCCGCGCAAGACACCAAAACTGTAAGTACAAAAAACTTTTTTCCACAGGATTCAGGGTCACTTTAGGGGTGCGCGGTATACGCGGGAGCGCGTTATACCGCGATAAATACGGTATATATATATATATATATATATATATATATATATTCACATAAAAAGAGCTTTCTTTTGGTGATATTAAATAACCAATTGGTTTTACATTTTTTGCTATGAATAAACAAAAAAATACCAGAAAGTTTCTGTTATAACAATTTGCAAGCAAATAATCTTTCTTCATAAATGTAGGCCAATATGTAATCTGCTACATTCTCTGTCAAAAATAACCCAAATCAATGTCTAACATTTAGTTATAGAGTCTACAAAAAATGGTTCGGGTAAAGTTCGGGTCCGGTGTTCGGCAATGTAATGGCACGCTGCAGGGCAGCCAATCACCATTTGTTTTACTCCTGTGACCTAGAAGCTATCACAGCCATGCCTACTAATGGCATGGCTGTGATTAGCCAGTGTAGCATGTGACCCAGACTCTATATAAGCTAGAGGAACATAGCACAGCTAATCACTCTGCTTTAGATAGGGAAGGGCTGCTGCCGCCGCCAGAATTAGATAGGAGTCAGACTGTCCTGCTTTAGAAACCATATTACACCAGCACTGCATATGTTACTGTGAGATACTCTGCATTAGATACTTTAGGGAAAGGTTCCTGATTGTGCTTATAGGGAGAGAAATATATAGGAGTCAGTCCTGCTTCAGAAATCATATTACACCAGCACTGCATATGTTACTGTGAGATACACCCTTTATATACTTTTCTTCTATTGTGCTATTCAAAAAACATCCATTTAGGGAAAAACATTTTTTTGCAGTGTTTCCTCCAGTGTTTGCAGTGTTTCCTCCATATCTGTACGTGTGAGATAAACACTTTAGCCAGTGTTCTTCTATTGTTCTATTCAAAAAACACCCATTTAGGGCAAAAAATATATATTTTACAGTTTTTCCTTCAGTGTTTGCAGTCTTGCCTGCATATCTGTATGTGTGAGATACACACTGTGTATACTGTTTTCTATTGTGCTATTCAAAAGAAAAAAAAATTTTGGGCAAATATTTTTTTTTTGGTGCGTTTCCTGCATATCACTTTAGCTAGTCTTCTTCTTTTGTTCTATTAAAAAAACACCCATTTAGGGAAAAATATATATATTTTGCAGTGTTTCCTCCATATCTGTAGGTGTGAGATAAACACTTTACTGAAAAGTTTGGGTCCCTATTGACGTCAATGGGGTTCGGGTTCGGGGTCAAGTTCGGGTCCCGAACCCGGACTTTTTTCCGAAGTTCGGCCGAACCCGTCGAACCCGAACATCCAGGTGTCCGCTCAACTCTAAAAATGGTATATACAATTAAAATTTGATCAATCCTGATGTATTTAACAAAAAATTTATAGAGGCCCTAACACATCAGGACAGTTCACATAACCACCAAATGACCCATTTTTGGAAAGTACACAGTCTGACATTTGTAAGAGCCATGGTCAGTTTTTTGAAGTTGTAATTTTCTGTCACAATTTTTTGGAAAATTAAGAAAATAAATATATATTTTTTGTACAATTATTTTTTACATACTGTAACCAGAGCAGTACAGTGTCATCATATGGCTGGAAGTGATAAGGGCTACTGACTGATGACAGTATGTAATAAAAGCAAATAATAATATTATTTAATTCAATTTTTAATTATTTTCTATTCAACATTACTGTCATTACTCAGTGATTAGGACATTTAGACTAACTATACATATTCATGTGTGCTTATCAATAGCACACCTGCCAGTTTATTATATTGCATTTCTTGTAAAGAGCTGACCACATGGTAATTCTGTCTGGGTATTTGTTTCCAACATGACGGGTACTAGCAGCAAGCCATAATCAGCAAAGTGTAATACTTTTTAGCACTTAAAGTAAATATACCCAAATCATTTTTTTCTGTTTTGGATCAAGTGGGGAAAGAGTAAGATTTGCTGGCAGGTTTTACGGATATTCAGGGCTCCAATAGAAAAATTGCCTTTACTTTGTGTTCATAGAATAAACTATTTAACAGGTAAGAACTGAAGGAATTTCTGCAATGGAGTCTCCAATGACAATAATGCCACCAGGAGTTTGAGTTCCTCCTCACTCTATTCCAATCTATAAAAAAAAAAAAATGACCATAGATACACTTTAATATATTCTTTGGTCACATTAGTGCTGAAAAGTAAAACAAGAACAGGCAAGTTCTGTTTATAACTCCTGATAGTCTACTGTATAACGTTTTTGAACAATTACATTTATAAACAATCTACCAACACTATTTAGACAAAAGCACTATGACTAAGAAATTAATACTATGAGTCCAAATGGCATGCATGCTGAGAATAATTATATACATGTAAATAAATGGAAAATATTTTAATTAGAATAAATTATGTAAATTCTCTTCCACTAGGAATAAGTTCTCCAGTGTAAAAATTTCAATTATATCTATGACTGCTGTCAAGCTTAATGCAAATCACTTCTTTTTACCTTGCAAATGTTACACCTCTTAGGAGATGGATGAGACATGCATTTGGCTGTTCTCATCACTTAATGACATACAGAAAATGTCTCCTAGGAATAATTGGTATCCTCATTAAGGCAATGGCTGGATAGTACTCATTGGGGTTCCAAAAAATATTCTTGTATAATTTCATTATTTGTCCTGATATATTCTAGGCTTATAGCTTCTGGAACTGAAAAAAATACATGTTAGTATGCTATAAATACAGTTAGCATTCCATCTAATCAACATTAAGTTTAGGAAAATAAATATAATTCTGTAATTCAGCTGAGTTGGGTTGCACGATTGAGATATTAGAGCAGTTGGCACCCATTGTTTAAGGTCAAAATATTGTGATGCTTTTTGTTTTATAATAAGGATACAAACCAACATCTCTTGGAGCTCAAATGTTTTATTTTCTGGAGGATTGTACACACATTGTCAGGGTGACCTCAGAGGAATACTCCTCTTTCTTTCTACTGATCATTGTTTCAATTATAGCTAAAATTACATATGCTGTAGGGCATCATGATTAGAGAGAACACAACCTTAATTGAGCAAACCTTAAAAGAGAAGTATGGGTTGTTTATTTTTGGCCCATTTATACCTACTCAGGTGGATGCAGCATCGGTCTGATGCTGCAGCTGTCCCCCGGTGCCTCTACACTGAGAACCAAGCGATCGAACATCACAGATGGCTCGGTTCTCACAGATCCCAGAGTGGAGAGCTGCTGCCTGTCAATCAGCAGCTCTCCTCTCTGCTCCTCCATGCTCATTGGAGCTCTGAGTTGTGGAAGGGCGGGGAGTGGTCATCTCAGTCTCTCAGTGGCTCGCTGAGAGACTGAGACAGGCATCAGTCCAGGCACCTGGCGGATTCAGGCTTTATTGTAATGATGACGTGGTGCCTGGACTGATTCCAGTGATGTCAGCAGAGAGTGGACTTCAGTTTGCTCTCTGCTCAAAATGGGTCACAGAAATGCAAAACAAATTGCACTCCTGTGACCCATAGGAGAAGCCCAGCCAAACTGGACTTCTTAAAAAGAGCTGAATCTGTAATTACAGAAATCTTATTGTATGGAGCAAAAAAAATATATATAAAATTGGGGTAGATCTGCAATCAGTGTATTTAAAAATGTTAAGGGCAGTGTCTGGTTAATATTCAAATTATACCCATTATTTATGTAGCGGATGGTTGCTACTAGTTACTAACATCCACCATATCACCCTGCTGCCAGACCTTCATATATCACTCTCAGAGACAATGAACAGTCATTTTGCTTTGTTTTTGTTTATTTGAGAGATATAACTTGGTTGGGGAAAGGGGTTATGGGATGCCCATAGAATAGATCACTTTGCCATCATAGTTAGAGAATTATTGAATGAATTAAGCCTTGGAGAACTGATGGACTCTAACATTCACAGTCACATCAACTCCTGCAGGCTGTCACTTCTCCTCTGTACCAACTCCTGCAGGCTATGAATCCCAGGACACTTCTCCTCCTGCACAACATTTCACTGAAAAATACTAGTTTCTCCACCCCGTCATCTTAACATTACACCAGGGGTCACTCTGAAAGGTCACAGGTGCTTGCTGAACTTGCTGACTTGTTAATAGGCCAGGGGCCTGCAGTACCCATTCTTGTGGTCTAGTTGTTTAGCAGCTTGAGTTAGTTGGTGGACTACTGATCCCAGCTAGTCCGACTTGCAAATCCTGTGCCCGCAGGCCACATTAAAGGGTCTGTAAAGGATTTTTTTTTTATCTTAATAGCTTCCTTTACCTTAATACAGTGCTGTTTTCATGTCCCCATTTTTAGTTTTTGCTCTAAAGTTGCTGTAATTCTTCTCTGATCTCCACACTTCCTGGTTGTCTGTTTCCTGATAACCACAGTACTGGGAGCTTTCTCTCTGTGGTCACTAATAAAGGAGGTTTGATTACTGTGTGTCTAAAACCCCTTAGCACCAATCAGTTTTGCTTTACAGACCATCACTGCCCTGTATTGGCTCTGTGTCTCTGTACATCAGAGAAGCAGGAAACATGCAAAAACGAAACTGAAACTCTAGGTACATTATATGATTGATTTTTATCTATTTTTAATAATTTTTAAAGGGAACCAGTTAACTATTATGTCTCTATACCCTGTAAACAGTCATTTCAGCCCATTTTTTCCTTTACAACTCCTTTAATTTGACACAAAACCCCACAGTCTCTCCTCTGGCCTTGCACCCAGCTCCCCTGGCATGCCTCCTGCAGATATCCGCGGTGTCTTATTCACCGACCTTCTCTTGCCCTGAGTGTTTTTTTTTTGTTTAAAAATAACAAATATGTCATACTTACCTCCTCTGTGAAATGTTTTTGCACAGAACAGCCCCCATTCTCCTCTTTTAGGGGCCCTAAGCAGCTTGCTAAGGGTGCACCCTAGCCGAGCCACTGCTCTGTGTGTCCATTCAAACACAGAGCTGCGTCTCGGCCCCGTCCCCCTCTCTCCTTATTGGCTCACTGACAAGGGCTAATGGTGCTCGCTGTGTGTTTCAGCCAATAAGGAGGGAGAGTCCTTGCCAGCCGAGTCTCTCATGCAACATCGCTGGATTGTGATGAGGCTCAGGTAAGTATTAGGTGGGCTGAGGGGGGCTGCTGAACACAGAAGTTTTTCATCTTAGTGCAATTCAGCACTGCACTACTTTAAGTGGTAATTGCTCAGGCATGCAACACTGTACCCAAATTATATTTATTTTTTCACACAAATAGAGCTTTCTTTTGGTGGTATTTGATTACCACAGTAATTTCCTCATAAATTTAGAACAAAATGTATTTTGCTACACGTCTTTAAAAAAAAAATAGATAGATAAAAAAATCCTTAAAAAGTGTATATTAATTTGTGTGAAAGTTATAGCGTCTAAAAACTATGGTATATATACTGGAATTTACCCATCTTTAATTTTCTGACTGCCTCTTACATTTCTTGAGTCCAAGTAAGATTTAATTTGTTGCCACAAGTTTTTTTGCACAAAGTTGTTATTTTATTGAGATATTTTGCACACATGCCATGGGTATATGTGGAAGTACACCCAAAAACACATTTTGTTACTTTTTCTGAGCATAGAGATACCATGTGTGAGATTTAATTGGGGGGCATAGATGCATACAGGGGCCAAAAACCAATGACCACCCCTTACTCCACTACCTATCACAATTTTAGAGGGCTGGAAATGCCAGGATAGTGCAAACACCCCCCTCCCCCAAACAACCCCTTTTTTGGGAAGTAGATATCCCAAGGTATTTGAGTGGCATGTTGAGTGCATAGAAGGTTTTATTTGTTGCCACAACCTTTTGCAAAATTAGAATATATATATATATATATATATATATATATATATATATATATATATATATATATAGATAGATATTTCTCACACATGCCATGGATATATGTGGAATTACACCCCAAAACATATTCTTCTAATTTTCCTCAGTATAGGGATACCATATGTGTTAGACTTTTTGGGAGCCTAGCTGCATATGGGGGCTGAAAATAATTCCTTCATTTCTGACTACCTGTCACAGTTTTTGGAGATCCTGAAATACCAGGATTAGATATGTGCGGTTCATTTCGTTCTGAATTAATATTCTTGCATAGTTTTCATTATTTGGAGATTCGGATATATGAGAATACCCAAATTACAATATAAACACATTTTACCTGAATACTGTGTATGCTATTAGGCCGCGTACACACGATCAGTCCATCTGATGAGAACGGTCCGAAAGACCATTTTCATCGGTTAACCGATGAAGCTGACTGATGGTCTGATGTGCCTACACACCATCAGTTTAAAAACCGATCGTGTCAGAACGCAGACACGTAAACCACGTACGACGGCACTTTAAAGGGGAAGTTAAAATCCAATGGCGCCACCCTTGGGGCTGATTTAGCTGATTTAGTGTTAGTAAAAGACGATTTGCGCTTTTCTGTCTGTTACAGCGTGATGAATGTGCTATCTCCAAAACGAACGCTAGTTTTATAAGAACGAGCGCTCCCATCCCCTCATTTAGTCTGAGCATGCGTGGATTTTGAACCGATTATCGTGCGTACTAACGACCGGTTTTGACCTATTGGTTAGGCGTCCATCGGTTCAATTTTAAAGCAAGTTCTCTTTTTTGGACCGAAGGACAACTGACGATGGGCCCCACACACGGTCGGTTTGGACCGATGAACTTCAGTCCGTTTTCATCGGTTTTGTCCGATCGTGTGTACAAGACCTTAGAGTACCATTTCAAAATAATGCTGTTTTTGTTAAGCCAAAGGTGATTTAAAGAGTCATTGTAATCATTTGATGAAGTATTTTCTTTTCTTTTCAAGGATGAAGATTTTTCTTGTTTGTTCACTTTTCCACATTCGAATAAAAAAAAAAGTTTTCAATTTGACCCATTAAAAATGTATCGAGTTAAAAGTTTTGAACCAAAAAAAATCTGTAAATTCTAAGAAAATTTGAAAAAGACACGGAACAAATTCTGAATATGAATTTTGAATACGAATCCCGAATATGAATTGCACAAATCAACCAAATTTAACTAAATAACTAGATTAACAAATCTAAACGAAACAAAAGAATGTTTTTTGCCATGCTAGCCAGGATAGTAACCCCTATCCCCAAATTATCCCTTTTTGGAATGTAGACACCTTAAGGAATTTGCTGAGAGGCATGGATTTTATCCTGTGCCACAAGTAAAATGGAAATGGAAAATTACAAACAAAATTATTATTTTTTTTTACACAAAGTTGACATTTTATTGAGATATTTCTCACACATGCCATGGATATATATGAAATTACACCTCAAAACATATTCTGCTACTTCTTTCAAATATGGGGTATACATTTGAAAGGCTTTTTGGCAGCCTAGAGTACCAACCTCAAAATCCAATAACCATGTCAGTTCCTCACTACCTCACACAGTTGCGGAGGCTCTGGAACACCAGGATAATACAAATACTACCCCAAATGACCCCTTTTTGGAAAGTAGATATCCCAAGGCATTTAATAAGAGGTATTGTGCATTTTGCATATATTATTTCTTGTCACAAGGTTTTGAAAAATGAAAAAATAAAATAAAAAATACATTTTCTTTCTTCATTTTCCAAAAACTTGTGGCAACGAATGAGATCTGAAAAAAGACTTAAAATGCCTCTTAGCAAATACCTTGGAGTATCTACTTTCCAAAAATTGGTAATCTAGGAAGGTGTTTTGTACTATCCTGGCATTTGAAGGCATTTGAAAATGTGATAGGTAGTCAGAATTTGAAATTAAGAAATTGTGCCCTTTTGAAAGCCTGAAGGTGGTCATTGGACTTTTGGGCTCCTAGGTTGCCAAAAAGTCTATCACATGTGGTATCACCATACTCAGGAGAAGTAGCAGGATGGGGGTAATTTCACATATACCCATGTAGAAGAAATGTCTCATTACATTTTCAATTCTGTGTAAAAAAAAAAAAAAAAACATCCATGGACTCAACATGCCTCTCAGCAAATATCTTGGGCTGTCTACTTTCCAAAAAGGGGTAATTTGTTTTGTTTTTTAACTGTCCTGGCATGTTATGCCCAACATTAGAAGTTTCCGCCACACATCAACCCCTCTTCTAATGTTAGCCATACATGTAATGTTCATTTCTTCATGCAACCTATGGGCTGAACAAAAAAAAAGGATTCCTCCCTTCACATGGGAACCTCTGCCAGTCCCCCATAGATAGACCATGGAAGATGATTTATCGTATAACTTCCCCCATCAGAGGATTGTACAGCAATCTTTGTGGTGGTAGAAAGGCTATAAAAATGGCCCACTTCCTCCCATTAAAAACCACGCCATCTGCTATGGAGACATCCAGCTGGAGACAGGCGGCGGGAGAAGAAAGCCACTGGGTGCATCTAGTTCTTTAGTCCCTGGCATTCTGACACCACTGCTCCTACTGCTGTCTCGGATGCACGGTCGTTTTTTGTGATGAAATAAAACAACGTTTTTCATCATGAAAAAAACGAAGTTTTTCTAACTTCATCATAAAAAAACTACGTTGCTCACACACCATCGTTTTCTAAAAAATTCTCTAGTAAAGCGCGGTTATGTACAACACGTTCGACGGCACTCTGTTCCTATCAAGCTCCCATCTCATAACTTGCTTCTGAGCATGCGCGGGTTTAAAACGTCATTTTAGCCCACACACGATCATTTTTTATGACACAAAAAAACGACATTTTGAAAAACGACATACAAAAATTGAAGCATGTTCAAATTTCTTTTTGGTCGTTTTTTAGAAGACAAAAAACAATGTGAAGCCCACACACGATCATTTTAAATGACGTTTTTAAAAACGTTGTTTTATTTCATCACAGCGGCATAAGGCATCTACTTCAAGGATACATGGTATGATTAGGATGGCCCAAGATAGGTGCTGATGTAAATAACCCTTTCAGGGTTTTGAAAGGCTGTTGTGCTTGAACTGCCTGAACTTTGACTATTCTTTGCCTAACGTCTTGCTGTATCTGTCTTTCCACGTATAACCCTGGCTTGTCTGGCTCTGCACCAGTCTTCTCAACCCACCAGCCTGCATTATACAATTGGGGCAGTACCTGGATCCCCATACACTTATGGCAACAACTTCCATATAAGCTTTTAAAATTAGCACTTTTTCATGTTCGTTTTCCCATAGACTTTAATAATGTTCACATGTTCGCTAGAACTTTTTGCCTGTTCGCGTGTTCGTGTGCGAACCAAACCGGGGGAGTGTTTGCACCATCCCTATTTAGGGCTTAAACATACTTTTAGTTAATTTTAGAGGGACAAAAATAGGTGTTTAATATCACTCTTCATACATCACAATACATTAAAGCCTGCAAAACTGTTTATATTTGCATTGTTTATTAGTGTTGCTCACGAATATTCGCATTGCGAATATTCGACTCGAATATAGCATATTCGAGAAATCGCGCTATATTTCGAATTTCGCGGTGAATATTCGCAATTCCGAATATTCGCATTTTTTCAATTTGATTTTTAAAACAGATCACATCCTATCGACGTCTAAAAGCATTGCTGGTATGATTAGAGACCCTGGGCCGAGTAGCTAAGCTGAGGCGATCCTATTATGTTGCCAAATTGAAAAAAAAAAAATTGCGATTTTTCGCTATTGCGAATGCGAAAATGATTGCGAATTTTCGATAACTGTGGTAGGAGAACTCTGATTGTCTCTGATGCAAAAGGGGGGGGCTTTGTGTATGTGTATGTTATGAATATTTGTATGTTTGATATTATTATTTTTTGTAAGAAGGAAAAAATTGCGCATACCTTAAAAAAGGGGAGAATACAGCAGCAACTCAAAAATGTTATACAACATAAATTAATACAAGACAGAAAATGGAGTCGCTCTACAAGAATAAAAAATATGTCTAGTGACAAGACATGTGGGCAAATTATAAAATAAGCAAGCGCAAATAACTTGTGAAATACATAGTGAAACAAATATATAAAGAAATATAGTCCCAATAATAGAAAAATAATCTTTCATAAAAATGTCTTTGATATGTGAAGTGAAAAAAAGTCCAAAGCATGCAGCATGAACGTGTTCAATCTTCAAGGTGTTTGATTGACAAACGGCTGTGACAGATGGATAGAGTAAAGAATCACCACCAATGCAAAACACTTTTTATTTTCTATTGTAAAATATCAAGAATATTCTGAGCCAATCAGAGTGCTCCTTCCGCATTTGCCGAATATTCGCAATTATTTTGTATTGTAAAATATCAAGAATATTCTGAGCCAATCAGAGTGCTCCTTCTGCATTTGCCGAATATTCGCAATTATTTTGTATTGTAAAATATCAAGAATATTCTGAGCCAATCAGAGTGCTCCTTCCGCATTTGCCGAATATTCGCAATTATTTTGTATTGTAAAATATCACGAATATTCTGAGCCAATCAGAGTGCTCCTACAGCATTTCTCGAAATTGCGCAATAAATATCGCATTCGCATGTTGCGATATTTCGATAAAATATCACGAATATTCTGAGCCAATCAGAGCGCTCCTCCAGCATTTCTCGAAATTGCGCAATAAATATCGCATTCGCATGTTGCGATATTTCGATAAAATATCACGAATATTCTGAGCCAATCAGAGTGCTCCTACCGCAGTTATCAAAAAATCGCAATTATTTTCGCATTCGCAATAGCGAAAAATCGCAATCATTTACTTTCGATAAAATATCACGAATATTCGAATTTAGCGAATATATCTCGAATATTCGAATATATATTCGAGATATATCGCGAAATCGAATATGGCATATTCTGCTCAACACTATTGTTTATTACCGAAATCATACTCACATTGTATTACATGTGTGATTTAAGTACATTTTTCACCATTTTTTTTAAAAACACCTCAGTGTGGCTTCTTGGAGCATGTACAGTGACCTATCTTTGTTGAAATAGGAACATTTTTTCATTTTAATGATGCTTTGTGCCAAAGCTGTTCAGGCCACATAACAGGGTAGAAAATCCAACTGCATGCTGTGTAAAGGTAAAAGACAAATGGAACACAATGTAATGGAAGCCTGCCTTACCACCCCAGGATAAGAAAATTACCTGTGCTTCTCATGAAATAATTGTATAAATGTATGCCTGATAGAAAAAAAAAAAATCTGACTTTACAGCAAAGGAGTTTTTTTCCCATTGTTTTCTTATTTGACAATTGATATTGATAGTTACATACATGGTTAAAAAAGGATTTTGGCCCTATGATACTTATATCCCTCTCCTACACCTCCCAAAACATGGCTTTTTTTTATAAAATTCGATCTTCCTTGCGCATTTTGTTTGTCCTGGAATTGTTTTTCTGTCTTTGTCCTGTCATCAGCCACAACTCATGTTTGTGATCAGTCTTATCTATTATTTTGTATTTAAACTTCTTTGCTTCTTCTGCTCTGCTCCTGTTTTAAAAACAGCCAGAGTACCAGTGTCTTCAAATTCAACAGTACTTTAAAGGGAAATATTAATAGTAAAAGTCAACAGCAGCTGGTGTGTTTTTCTTTTGGAGGGGGCGGAAAACAACCACCCCCTGGTCAGTCTGCGGCAACCTCCCCCAGGGAGGATGGTCGAGACATCAAACCCGGCACTTACCCCATCTAGGAAGCAGGTGGGCAGAAGCTTTCTTCCTTCCTCCTCCTGTGGATCATGGCGGCTTCCGCCGTGCATCTCCCTCCTCATCCTCCTAGGCGTCCAATAGGATTACCTGTCCTTACAGCCAATCGGGAAATGGATATTAGAGCCTGATTGGCAGAGAGGTAATTCAGTGTTATAATAGTGAATATTCATTTGCTATCATAACACACCTGGGTGGGCTCCAAGCGCAATGCTTTGCGTCTGGAGCCCATTCTATTTTGAAGCATTTTATACCTCTGGCTCTAATCAGGAACATCAAAAAAAAACTTGTCACTGTAATTCTTGCACTCGACATCCTGATAGGGGCCAGACGCATGAATATGGGTGACGGCGGGGATGGAAATGGGAGGCGGTGCCCATGCGCCCTTAATGGATAGGCTGCTCTTGGTTAAAGTGTTACTAAACCCACAACAGTAAAATCAGTCTGTATATGCAGTAAAGCATGCTTGTTATACTCACTGTGGAATTAAGGGGTTAATCCCCTGCATTGTGTAAAAAGGCTGTTTGATCCAGGATTCTATGATCCTCCTTCCACTGTGTCATGGATATGCAGTAGTCTGTCAGCTTACCTGTTCTCCATCTGTTCATTAAAGGCCTGACCCTGTTCTGGTTCCCTTTTTATCACTTCCTCTTCCTGTATGGCCCCACCCAGGCCACCCCAGGAAGTCTATATTAACTGTTGTATTGCAGGTCTGCTTTGCTGTTCAACAGTGTAGTTTGCCAAGTTCCTGTTTGCAGTGTGCTACGATCATCTTCCTGTGTACCGTTTTTGGCTTGTTCCTGACGTCTGCTGTTTGCCTGTGCCCCTGACCATTTGCCTGTCCCACAGTTATCCTTGTCTGCCTGTTGCCCTGGCCTCGGCCTACCCATCACCACCGTTTGTCCTGCTGGCTGCTTCCCCTCTCTCCCTGCGGAGTGTGACCTAGGTAATCTCGGGGGTCTTAGACTCTGCGCCCTGGGTGATCTTAGGTTCCCGCTTCCTCTCTGCTAGCAGTTTTTGGCTATAGGGTTCACTACCCTGTGGTGCATCCCTGACCAACGGGGTGCACTTGTCACCTGGCCACGGGTGACCTGACAGTTTGAACAGCCATGAACCCGGCGGACGTGCCGCTCCCCGCAGACCATCCATTACAGGGCATTGTTCGCAGACTCGAGACGCATGAAGCTAATCAGGCTCAGGTGATGCGTTTTCTTCAGGACCTGGCTTCCCGCTTTGATCAGCTTCAGACCTCGTTGGGAACCCCGAATCCACAACCACCAGCGGCTGTGCCTGTCGCACCAGTCGCAGAGTCGCATTCGCTGAAGCTACCACCTCCAATCCGTTTTTCTGGAGACTCCAAGGCCTGCAGGGGGTTTCTTAGCCAGTGCACCATCCATTTTGAACTTCAGCCTCAAAACTTCTTGTCTGATCGGGCAAAGGTAGCCTATAATATTTCCCTCCTTTCCGGTGAAGCTTTAGCCTGGGCTGCCCCTATGTGGGAGAAGAATGATCCGGTAGTTTCCAGCCTGTCCGGCTTCCTGAAGATCTTCCATAACAGGCCCGAGCCGGCTCGGGCCTCTTCAGCGGTCAGTGCTCTTCTACGTCTCCGCCAGGAATCCTGTTCAGTGGGACAATATGCTCTTCAGTTCCGTATGGAAGATCTTCAGGAAGCCGGACAGCTGAATTGAGCTGGAACAATGAGGCCCTGGTCGCTACCTTTTTACATGGCCTCTCTGACCGAGTGAAAGACGAATTAGCGGGAAGAACCATCCCCGTCGGTCTGGACAATGTCATCTCCCTATGCAACCAGATCGATATTAGTTTTCAGGAGAGGTCCATAGAGAAAAGACGCCAGCACTCCCTAGGTCTTAGCCAGTCTGAGCTCCCCTCACTTCGTCCCGTGGACCATCCTCTGCCTGCTGAGGAACCTATGCAGCTGGGCCGGACCAGACTAACACCCGAAGAATGTGCTAGATGCAGAACTCTGGGCTTGTGCCTCTATTGTGGAGGCAAGGACCACTTTTGTGACTCCTGCTCGCTTCGCCCGGGAAACGCTCAGGTCTAATACATTTAGAAGGTGGAGTATTGGACCCAGAAACATCACCTTCCCGTCTGCTTCTTCCGGTGTCCCTTCATGTAAGCACTTCTCCCCTATCGATCCCTGCATATCTGGATTCCGGGGGCTGCCGGCAACTTTATGGACTGAAGAACTGCTTCTTCTATGAAGCTTACCCTTTCACCCCTCACTATGCCGCTGGTAGTCTCGGCAATTGATGGCACTATTCTCCCAGGGTGTCCTATTCGCTTCCAGACACTACCTATTAGAATGTCGATAGGGATTCTCCACCAGGAGTGGATATCCTTTCTCATCCTACCCAAAGCCTCTACCCCCATTGTATTGGGCCTTCCTTGGCTACAGCTCCACTCTCCCCATGTGAACTGGGTTTCTGGGCAGATCCTGGCTTGGGGTCCTTCATGTTTCTCGTCATGTCTTTCCAAGGTGACTCCCAAGGAGAGACTTCCGGTTGCTACCACATCAGTATCTTCTGATCTTCCCACTGCATACAGCGATTACCGGAATGTGTTCTGTAAGAAATCGGCTGAGGTGCTTCCTCCCCACAGATCTTTTGACTGTGCCATTGACCTTGTTCCTGGAGCAACTCTGCCCAGGGGTCGCACATACCCTTTGTCCATCCTGGAGACCCAGGCCATGTCTGAGTATGTCGCAGAAAACCTTGAGAGAGGTTTCATTCGGAAATCGTCATCGCCTGCAGGAGCAGGGTTCTTTTTTGTTGCCAAGAAGGATGGTACCTTGAGACCCTGCATTGATTATCGAGGCTTAAACGCAGTTGCTATTAAGAATCGTTACCCCTTACCCTTAATATCTGAGTTGTTCGATAGGTTGTGGGGTGCCTCCATTTTCACTAAGTTGGATCTCAGAGGGGCATACAACCTCATTCGAATACGAGAAGGTGATGAATGGAAGACTGCGTTTAACACTCGAGACGGCCATTACGAATATCTGGTCATGCCTTTTGTGTTGTGTAATGCCCCAGCCGTGTTTCAAAACTTTGTCAACGAAATCTTCAGGGACCTGCTGTACCAGTTTGTCATCTATCTGGATGACATTCTTATCTTTTCGGAAAATCTGTGTGTCCACAGAAACCATGTCCGCACTGTACTCCAGCGCCTTAGAGATAATAATCTCTATGCCAAGCTGGAGAAATGCTCCTTTGAATGTTCTGAGGTCCTGTTTCTAGGATGCTTTGTCTCTAGCTTGGGCCTTTGGATGGATCCCGGGAAGGTCTTGGCCATTACTCTTCCTGCTAGCCCTTAAGGCCACACAGCACTTTCTTGGCTTCACAAATTATTATAGGCAGTTCATCAGGAATTACTCTTCCATTGCCGCTCCTATTATCGCTTTGACCAAGAAGGGTGCTAATGCCAAAGACTGGCCCCCCGAAGCTGTCTCTGCGTTTCACGATCTGAAACAGGCCTTTGTCTCTGGACTGCTCTTGAGGAGACCAAATCCTGTGGAGGCATTTTTTTTAAGTGGACGCTTCTTCAGTGGGGGTGGGAGCGGTGCTTCTTCAACTCTTTGAGAAGAGACGTCAACCATGTGCGTTCTTTTCCCCAAAAAATTCCCAGGCAGAGAGAAAATTATGCCATCTGCAACCGGGAACTTCTCGCAATCAAATTGGCGCTAGACAAGTGGCGTCATCTTTTGGAGGGTTCCACTCACTCCATACCGATCTTCACCGATCACAAGAATCTACAGTACTTACAGAATGCTAAACGTCTGAATCCCAGACAGGCCAGGTGGAGTCTCTTCGTTTCCCGTTTTAATTTCACGATTACATACAAACCTGGTTCCTGCAATGGTCGGGCTAATGCGCTCTCTAGGTCCTTTGACACTTTGGATGAGGAGCCCACTCTTGAACCTGAGCTGATCATTCCAACTTCATGCATTGTTGCCCACTCTACCACTCAAAAATTCCTCCTGGCAAGACCTTCGTCCCCACTGAGCTAAGATCCTTCGTTGGGGACATGATTCCAAGGTGGTGGGCCACGTTGGTTTCCTCCGGTCCTTCTTACTCATCAGTCGTCATTATTGGTGGCCTAATCTCCACTCGGAGGTCAAAGACTATGTCAAGGCTTGTCATGTCTGTGCTCAGTCCAAATCCTCCACACAAGCTCCTGCTGGCCTCCTCATGCCCTTGCCCATTCCTAAGGAGCCCTGGGCTCATATTGCCATGGATTTTATCACCGATCATCCACTGTCTGACGGTAATATGGTCATTTGGGTGGTAGTCGATCGGTTCTCCAAGATGGCACATTTTGTTCCTCTTCCTGGTCTTCCTTCTGCTCCTACCTTGGTCCCCATTTTTGTTCGCGACCTGAATCCAGTTGCGGCCAAGGCCATCCTCACCATCAGAGGCTCTGGTGAATACAAAACTGGGTCTTAGACTCCGCGCCCTGGGTGATCTTAGGTTCACGCTTCCTCTCTGCTAGCAGTAGTCGGCTATAGGGTACACTACCCTGTGGTGCATCCCTGACCCCAACAGGGTGCACTTGTCACCTGGCCACTGGTGACCTGACACACTGTCCCCTGATAATTTCCTGATAACACAAAGGGGCAGATCCTCAAAGAAATTACGCCGGTGTATCTCTTGATACGCCACGTAATTTCAAATTTTGCACGTCGTATCTTTGTTTTGGTATCCACAAAACAAGATACAACGGCATCTGTGTTAGATCCGACAGGCGTACGTCTTCGTACGGTGTCGGATCTTAGATGCAATTTTTCGGCGTCCGCTAGGTGGTGTTCCCGTCGTAATCCGCGTCGAGTATGCAAATTAGCTATTTCCGATGATCCACGAACGTACGACCGGCCGTCGCATTTTTTTACGTCGTTTTCCATTCGGCTTTTTCCAGCGTATAGTTAAAGCTGCTATATGGTGGCGTTAAGTATGGCCGTCGTTCCCGCGTCTAATTTTGAAAATGTTACGTCGTTTGTGTAAGTCGTCCGTGAATGGGTCTGGACGCCATTTTCGTTCACGTTGAAAACAATGACGTCCTTGCGACGTCATTTGGAGCAATGCACCCTGGGAGTTTTTACGGACGGCGCGTGTGCAGTTTGTTCGGCGCAGGGACGCGCTTCATTTAAATGAAACACGCCCCCTACCCGCCCAATTTGAATTCTGCGCCCTTACGCCGTGAGAGATACACTACTCCGCCGTAACTTATGGCGCAAATTCGTTGAGGATTCAAACCAAAGCCAAGTAAGTTACAGCGGCGTAGCGTATCTTACATCTGCGCCGGGCGTAGCGTATGTATTTGGATCTGCCCCAGAGTCTATGGAGTCAGGCTGTACATGCTCAGTTTGATGTGTTATGCTAGAGAGGTTTTTCTTGGGAGAGTGCATGTGATCAGCACAGGGCCAATCAGCTATAAAGAAAAGGGAAGTGCTGCGCTGTAAATAGGGAATGGGGTACAAGTGTAGAGGAAGTGTAGCAAATCCTTATATGTGAAAAGATACAGTCTGACTAATGATCAAAATGACAATGTGAAAAAATATTGACATCAAAATTAACGTGCTACAGTGCAGCTAATCCAGCTGGCAAAAGTATGATAATAAAACGTGACAGTGCTAGTATCATACAGTGTAAAACAATAATAATTGGTGTACTGTTAACCAATGGGGTGTACAGCGTGCATAACACAACACACAACAGTGACTGAAATAGGCTAAGTTAAATGTCCATGCAACAAAAAGCCTATAAGCATAACGAAGGAAAAATCCAAATAATAAAAGTGCAGGTGTATATGCCAAAAAAACATGAAGAAAAGGTAGGTTTCTGGTGTTCTCTTCAAAATAAGTGAGGATGTCCCCTTACCTTACTGCTGTAAGGTAACAGCATATCAGCCCAAATACACTTTCTGGTCGTATCCGCATAGGATGTTATCCGGATGGACTGTAATTGAAGAGATAGATCCCTCTCGGTAGTCACGTCCGAGAAATGACAGTGACTTGCACCCAGGGAGATAAAGTGCCAATAGTGCAGTATTGTTTTAAAAAGGTTTATTAACAAAATAATACACTAGGGTACTCACATAGCTGTGATAAAATCAGGCATGTAAAATGAAAGAGTAGAAAAAAGTAGAAAAATTGCGCCAACCTAATACATGCAATAAAGTCCTTATGTGTATCCACAAAAATTTATCAAATTATTTAAGGAGAAGATCGCACAAAATACGTGCAAAAATAAATGTAAATGAGTCCTTAATAGTGCACATATGCAACATAAAAGTCCAAAATAATGAAATCCAGAACAAACGGCACCCAGTGTGTGATTAATGACATAAGTGTGATCCACCACCACATGGACTGAGGCTTACCACAAGGCAACCAAATAACAGCGTTATTTATGGTTAACACCAGGATACTCCAGAGTATGAGGAACAGCTTGGATTGAACCCGGGATGTAAACAGACCACAATACACAGAAATCCTCGGCGGGATATACGAGATCTAATGTGCAGCACTCCTCCTCAAACCGTCTCTTATTGCCCAGTCGATAGTGAACATGTAGGGAAGGAGACCGCACATAGGGTAGTAGGTATCAACAGTTTATTTAAAAGTAATTAAAACTACTTACAAGCGTACAGCAAGTATGAGCATAAAAACAAATGCCGGCCGGCATATAGCAGAAGTCCTTCCTGAACGCGGTGACGTCACTGCACGCTGTCCCAGATGCGTTTCGTCACAAATTGACGTTTTCAATGGAAACAAAATGAAAACGTCAATTTGTGACGAAACGCGTCTGGGACAGCGTGCAGTGACGTCACCGCGTTCAGGAAGGACTTCTGCTATATGCCGGCCGGCATTTGTTTTTATGCTCATACTTGCTGTATGCTTGTAAGTAGTTTTAATTACTTTTAAATAAACTGTTGATACCTACTACCCTATGTGCGGTCTCCTTCCCTACATGTTCACTATCGACTGGGCAATAAGAGACGGTTTGAGGAGGAGTGCTGCACATTAGATCTCGTATATCCCGCCGAGGATTTCTGTGTATTGTGGTCTGTTTACATCCCGGGTTCAATCCAAGCTGTTCCTCATACTCTGGAGTATCCTGGTGTTAACCATAAATAACGCTGTTATTTGGTTGCCTTGTGGTAAGCCTCAGTCCATGTGGTGGCGGATCACACTTATGTCATTAATCACACACTGGGTGCCGTTTGTTCTGGATTTCATTATTTTGGACTTTTATGTTGCATATGTGCACTATTAAGGACTCATTTACATTTATTTTTGCACGTATTTTGTGCGATCTTCTCCTTAAATAATTTGATAAATTTTTGTGGATACACATAAGGACTTTATTGCATGTATTAGGTTGGCGCAATTTTTCTACTTTTTTCTATTATTTTGTGTTAGGTCACGCAATTGCTGCCTTCATATTTATTCACTTAATCGATTTATTATTTGTTAGCGCAATTTTTTTCCCTTTTTCCATTTTTTAAAATGAAAGAGTGCGTTCGCCGACGTCACCTCTGGTACCTCTTGGTGGACACCAAGAGGTACTGGAGGTGACGTCGGCGAACGCACTCTTTCATTTTACATGCCTGATTTTATCATAGCTATGTGAGTACCCTAGTGTATTATTTTGTTATTAAACCTTTTTAAAACAATACTGCACTATTGGCACTTTATCTCCCTGGTAGGGCCAAACAGCACTGTCCAGACAGAGGGTCATGGGTCTTGCAGTCTGATTGGACAGTCAGAAAACTCTTCCCACAAGCTTTAACCATTGCTTGGCTGTATACTGATAGAAGTCACAAGCTATATATCGCTTATGAGAAAAGGTATTCAGCCGTTTATATTCACTAAAATAATTGCATTTCCATGTACTGTGTAATGTGGGAGACCAGATAGAGTGAATGCAGGGTCCTGGGTTTAGTAAGAGCCGGTTCACACTGGGGCGACTTGCGATCTGACTTCATGTCGTCTCAAGTCGTCCCAAGTCGCGCTGTAGAGAAAAACAATGGAAGTGAATGGGAGCGGTGTTAATACACAAGACTCAAGGCGATCCGACTTCAGAAAAGGTTCCTGTACTACTTCAATCCGACTTGTAGGCGATTTGTACCCATTGATTTCAATGGAAGTCGCCTCAGAAGTCTGATCACTGTCTTAACTGAAGCGACTTTCCAGGAAGATAACATACATTTCTCAGGCAAACCTCTCCTGCCCCTCTCCCAGAGCTGATTGTTGTTTTATTGGCCACTGGAAAGTCTCCTGTCCTGGAGATGACTTCAAGTTGTGTTGTAAATCACCCCAGATCGCCCTGTGGTTCATGTTCAAGTCGTGTCGGAGTCGCCTCTGAAAGTCGCGCTGGAAGTCGTGTCGCCCTAGTGTGAACCGACTCTAACACTTAAAGGTGTTTGTTTTTCAAGCTTTTTAAACTGTTGTTTATTATCTGTTTTCTAAAAAAATTATATTTGATAAATGATTCCAACTATGGGTTAGCGAAAGAGATGACACAACATCAGTTTGTCTGACTAAAACATTGGACTGAGCCTTGTAATAAAGTATGAATCACTCCAATAACTCTTTCACATGTGTGTGTACATTTCAGGTTAAACTATTGAGTGCTGGAAGCATCAAATATTTTACCCCATAGCAGCAAAATGGCAGCCTAGGAAATATGAATCAGTAGAAGAATACAAACTCTTCATAGGCAATATGAAACACAAAATAAAACACAAAAAAACTTTAAATGTGTATTTTATTGTTTCCTTTTTGATACAAAGCCCACCCTTAGCTGTTGTTGATGCAGTGTGTACATATATATATATATATATATATATATATATATATATATATATATATATATATATATATATATATATATATATATATATATATACATATATAAGAAAAATACAGAACCAACCAGCATTTTATTTGTAAGAATAAGGTTAAGCTGAGGAAAATGGCCAATAGCATACAATAACATATGTCCAAACATATGGTAGCTTTCACATTTGGAACATCAAAAGACATTGAACATAAGATTATAAATGTGAATTATGTCCTAGCACTTACATACTTTGCTTTAACAATATAATACATTTATATTACGGTAAAGATCATTAATATGTAAATTTGACTAGTGGCAATTTTTGAACACAAACAATTAATGAAGTAGAAATATGAAAATAGTACAAAATAACAGTGCAAATACTATACAGTGTAAGGGAAAGATTTTATTGAACAGCATCGTCGAGTGACTTAAAGAGGAACTGCAATTTGCTCACATAATTTGAAATAAAAACATCTTTGGCATTCTGGAGCTTCCCTCCAACCACTTTGCATATTATTTTATATATACTGTGAATCTGTACGTGCCATATATGCTGCAGAAATCTCCCTCCACTGAGTCTGGCTGCAATTATTTTAATTGTGGACAGCTGAAGCTGCTGCCTGTATTTACACAGACACACAGAGGCACACCTCCAGCTTGGCAGCTCTCATTGGCCCTCTTACGACACATCCCCCCTCCCTTCCTGAAAAACTCTACCAAGAGAGAACTGTGCATGATCTCATAAGCCTAGGCTTTTTACCATACATGAAACAAGAAGTGTTCTGTATAAGGTATTTACTGGCAGAAAAAAAAAATGTTTTACTATCCAAAGTTTAAACAACACGGGCAGAAGATTTAATAGATGTACATTTAGAAAAATGACGGAAAGGTCCAGTTTAATTTTACTTTTAATTACATGTTAATATTACAGGGATAAACCTTTGTTTTGATTGTGGCGTTTTTATTATTTCAATCTTTTGATTTATTCAGTGGCAAAGTGGACAATATACTACTACCAAGAGGCACAATTAATTTTTTTATCAACCCTCATCAAACTGTAAAAAATCCCTGAGGAAGGGATCTAAAGGTTGCATCTTTACTAATTTGAGCCAATAAAAGGGATTGCTTAAACTACACATGTTTTATATTTATCAATGGCTTACACAATAGAAGACTCTAAGCCTCATCAAAAGTTAATGACAACAAAATAATATGCTAAATTGCTCTCTCTTCAACAAAGAAAGGGAGCTGGAAACAACCATTGAGAAGAAAATCATGCTCCCCCATTCTGCTTATTATGTTGTGAGAATTCTAATGAACATAGAAAATATATATGCATGAATATTATCAACTTGTGTTATGTTTGATCATTAGTCAGGATGTGAATTAACATCTAAAGCCCATAATAGTTAGCTGAAAAAAATAAGCTAAAAATGGAAATGAAGAAATAAAAAGTGAAAATCCTTTCATGGAATTCACAGTATAAAAAAACATAAAATAAAAATACAAAGGTACAGTAATGAAATATCTATCATACTTTTCACTTGGATAGCAATAATATGGCTGCAGCGTAAAACTTCCACACTCTAACAACTTTTCTAAAATTTGCGTAAAGAGGAAATGTATGATTGTTTTAAGTAACCAGTTATCTATTGTTTGTATATGTCTGATCATTAAGAACATTGAATCCAAGCAGTTTTCTCAGAAACTAGAGGTAAAAGGCTTGATGAAGTAAACAAAGGAAGTATGGCTACACCACAGACTGAAAATTGCAGGTCTTATGGAAGCGTTCAGTGCTGACCATTTTGATTGCTAGGGTTTCCCTCATGTCATACTGTATATAGTATTGACCCCAGGGCTGGACTGGGACAAAAATTTGGCCCTGGACTTCATCCAGACTGGCCCACTTTGACATGTCTCTCCCATGGCGGCCATATTATTACGACTTACCCTCCATGCTGCACTCTCCAATCTGTTATTGGTGTCTGTGTCCATGTGCTCTGTCGACCAGCTGACCACTCCCCCTGTCCATGTACTGGCCAATCACAGTCTGAGCAAACCCTGCAGAAGCCATCAGGCTCCGCAGGTAATGGATGAGCAGAGAGCATTGGCTGCTGCTGTGGATGGAGATCTGCTTAGATCTGTTAACACTGCCTGGGTCGGAGTGAAAGTAAAGTGTCATCTCTTCTATCCTCTCTCCAGCCCAGCATCGACCTGAGAACGGACGGGGGTGCCGAGAAAGTGAAAGTGACAACTTTTCTCTCTTCTCTCCAGCCAGCCAGCTGCATCATGGGAAGGGGGGGTGCCACCGTGAAACTGACATCTTTTATCTCCTCTCTGCTCTCTCCAGCCCAGCCGCGACCTGAGAACGGGGGTGCCGCCGTGAAAATTACACATATTTTCTCTCCCCTCTCCAGCCCAGCCACGACCTGAGAAGGGGAGAGGGAGAGACAGAGAGAGGAGCGGAAGGGGGCGGCAGTCCGCTGTCACTCAAGCCGGCCCACTGAGCCATCGGCCCACCGGGAAACTCCTGGTAGTCCCGATGGCCAGTCCATCCCTGATTGACCTTTAGTAGACAATCTTTAATTGTAGCAGTAGTGGTAGATTTCCAATACTATGGGATCAATGATTTTGCTACATTGAGAAGGTGTTTCACCAAAGTACACTTGTATTTGGGTAAAAGGTATTTTCAGATATGTGAACGGCAACATGCTGGAGTCAGATTCAATTTTGTGTCTGTGATTTGGTAGATAAGGTTATAGATTTAGGTCCAGAATTGTGCAATGTTGGGGCAAAACCACCAAATATGAGCAAAGGAGCCTTGGGGGTTGACCACATCTCGAACACAGGGCAGAAGTTTGTGGAAACCACTTCTTAAATTTAGTTGGGGTAGCTACGTGTGCAAAGAGAGCATTTATGTGAGAAAATACACATGGTATGCCATTATTTGTTGTAAATTTCCTTATTTAAAGCGGATTCCCACAGTTATTTAAATCTGTTCTGTGTTTGGTTGTGCCTATTGCTGCCACGAATATGATGACATGCAAATTGGATGCAGGAAAACCTGCATCGAAAGCGCAATAGTGTGAACCCAGCCTAAATGAAAAAACACTAACAGATCTCTCCCTCCATACAAATGAGGTGGATGGAGGAAATACCCCCTGCCAGGGCATTGTATACCAAGAGTGGCTCCCACTGCTGTCAGAGTATAGTGATCAGTGGTTGTAGTTGCTGATCAGGAAAGGTTTTTTAGACTGTCCATTAGAGAGAAGTTATTTCAACAATTGCATTCTGTTGAGCGGGGATGGCCACACTCTGAGACAGAGACAGAGATATTGTGGACTCCAGAGACAGAGATATAATTTTGCCCCTGTACAAATCATTAGTAAGACCTCATCTGGAATATGCAGAAGAGGAGAATTAGGGGGGATATGATCAACATGTACAAATATATAAGGGGTCCATACAGTGGACTTGGTGTTGAGTTATTCACTTTACGGTCAACACTGATGACAAGGGGGCACTCTTTACGTCTAGAGGAAAAGAGATTTCACCTCCAAATACAGAAAGTTTTTTTCACAGTAAGAGCTGTGAAAATGTGGAACAGACTCCCTCCAGAGGTGGTTCTGGCCAGCTCAGTAGATTGCTTTAAGAAAGGCCTGGATACTTTCCTAAATGTACATAATATAACTGAGTACTAAGATTTGTAGGTAAAGTTGATCCAGGGTAAATCCGATTGCCTCTCGGGGGATCAGGAAGGAATTTTTTCCCCTGCTGTAGCAAATTGGATCATGCTCTGCTGGGGTTTGTTGCCTTCCTCTGGATCAACTGTGGGTATGGAGTTGGGTGTATGGGATTGTACTGTGTTTTTTATTTTGTTTGTTTATTTTTTGTGGTTGAACTGGATGGACTTGTGTCTTTTTTCAACCTGACTAACTATGTAACTCTGGTATGACTTTGCTTTGCTGGTCAGTGGAGAAATGCCTCATTGTATTGGTGGTCAGTGAAAGAAAGGCTGCCTAATATTGATGTATATTGAAGAGGTGCCCTTTTATATTGGTGGTCAATAAGAGGAGGGCCGCTTACACTGGAGGTCAGGGAGAAAATGGCCTCCATACATTGGTGGTCAGTAAAATAAAGTCCCCTTACATTGTTTGTTAGTAATAGAGGGGCCCCATCACATCAGTATTCAGAGGGAAAGGGCATGACCTAAATTGCTGACCAGTGGGAGAAGAGCCTCCTTACATTTATGGTTAGTGAGAGAAACAATGCCCCATACATTAGCAATCAGAAAAAAATATATCATTGATCTATGTACAGCTACATAACATTGGTTGTCAGTAGCATGTGTTGGCCTTACATTGATTCTCAGGATTGTGCTCCCTTACATTACATTACATTGGTGTAGATTAGGGAGAGGAATGAGTCCCTCGCAGATATGCTATATTACCAAAAGTATTAGAACACCTGCCTTTACATGCACGTGAAGTTTAATGGCATCCCAGGGGCAGCACAGTGGTGCAGTGAGTAGCACTTTCGCCTAGCAGCAAAAGGTTCGCTGGTTCGTATCCCAACCACGACACCATCTGCCTGGAGTTTGCATGTTCTCCCTGTGTCTGCGTGGGTTTCCTCTGGGTACTCCGGTTTCCTCCCACACTCCAAAGACATGCTGGTAGGTAAATTGTATCTCGTCCAAATTGGCCTACTATATATGTATATATGTGTGTATGACTGTGTGTCCCTAGCGTGTCATGATCCTACGGGGTAAAAATTACCGCACCAGCCAAGCAGATACTGGCTGGAAAAAGCGCCCAGAGGCGATTCAGTTCGCATGCGTTGCGCTATACAAGTCATTCATTCATTCATCCCAGTCTTAGTCCGTAGGGTTCAATATTGAGTTGGCCCACACTTTGCAGCTATAACAGCTTCAACTCTTCTGGGAAGGCTGTCCACTAGACATGTGCAATTTGTTTTGTTTCTAATTCGTTTTTTTATGAAAATTCGGAAATTCGAATTTTCGTATTTACGAATTTTCGTATTTACGAATTTTCGTATTTCCGAAAATTCGTATTTAAGAATTTACGAATTTTCGTATTTCCGTTTTTTTCACGAATTTTCGTATTTACGAATTTCGGAAATTCGGATTTTCGGAAATTCGGAAATACGAAAATTTTTCTGATTTTTCAATTTTCGAAATTCCGAATTTTCGAATTTTTCAATTTTCGAATTTTCCAAGTTTCGAATTTTCGAATTTTCCAAGTTTCGAATTTTCGAATTTTCCAAGTTTCGAATTTTCGAATTTTTCAAGTTTCGAATTTTTTGAATTTTTCAAGTTTCGAATTTTCGAATTTTTCAATTTTCAATTTTCAATTTTTTCAATTTTCAAATTTCGAATTTTCGTATTTACGAATTTTCGTATTTACGAATTTTCGTATTTACGAATTTTCGTATTTACGAATTTTCGAAAATTCGAAATTTGAAACATTTTTCAATTTTCGAACTTCGATTTTTTCAATTGTCGAAATTTCGAATTTTCGAAATTCGGAAATACCAAAATTCGAAATTTTGAAAAATTCGAAATTTTGAAAAATTCGAAATTTTGAAAAATTCGAAATTTTGAAAAATTCGAAATTTGAAAATTGAAAAAAATCGAAGTTCGAAAATTGAAAGATTCGAAAATCGAAATTTCGAAAATTTAAAATTCGAAAATCGAAATTTCGAAAATTTTAAAATTCGAATTTAGAATTTTTCAAATTTGGAATTTTTCAATTTTCGAATTTTTCACTTTTCCAATTTCGAATTTTTCAGATTTTGAATTTTTCAAATTTGGAATTTTTCAATTTTCGAATTTTCGTATTTCCGAATTTTCATATTTCCGAATTTTCGTATTTACGAATTTCGAAAATTCGAAATTGAACAATTTCGAATTTTTCAATTTTCGAAATTTCAAACTTCGAATTTTTCAATTTTCGAAATTTGGAAATTTGGTATTTGGTAAAAATTAAAAATTTGAAAAATTCGAAATTTGAAAAATTCGAAATTTGAAAAATTCGAAATTTGAAAATTGAAAAAATCTAAGTTCGAAATTTCGAAAATCCAAAAATTCGAAATTCAAATATTGAAAAATTTGAAAACTGAAAAAGTCGAAAATTGAAAAATTCGAATTTCGAAAATTCGTAAATTTCCGATTTTTTTTTGTTTCATTTGTTTTTTTCGTTTCATGCGTTTTTTTGTTTCATTCGTTTTTTCCGTTTTTTCTTTTTTGGAAATCCGAAAATTTCCCGAATTTACGAATTTACGAAAAAAGCAAAAAAACTAATAAAACAGATTTTTTTTTCGAAATTTCAGAATTCCCGAAAAAATAAAAAAAACGAATGAAACAAAAACGGAAAAAACAAATTTTTCGGATTTCCCAAATTTACGAAATTACGAAAAAAAAAAAAAACGAAAATAACATAAACGAAAAAAATTTTTTTTTTGGCAGTGCACATGTCTACTGTCCACGAGGTTTAGGAGTGTGTTGGGAATGTTTGACCATTCTTCCAGAAGCGTATTTGTAAGGTCTTGTACTGATGTGGCTCACAGTTTCCGCTTTTATTCATCCCAAAGGTGTTCTATTGGGTTGAGGTCAGGCATCCCAATACTTTTATAGTGTGCAGGCCAGCCAAGTTCCTTCACCCCAAACTCGCTCATCCACGTCTTCATGGAGCATGGTATGATGTTGTTTTTCAAAGGGTTGGGCTTGGCCCCTTAGTTCCAGTGAAGGAAACTCTTAAGGGGTCAGCATACCAAGACATTTTGAACAATTTGTGCTCCAAATTGTGTGGGAACTGTTTGGGGATGGCTCCTTCCTGTTCCAACATGACTGCACACCAGTGCACAAAGCCAGGCATTCTAGTCAACATCAGTGCCTGACCTCACAAATGCACTTCTGGAAGAATAGTCAAACATTCCTAAACCTTGTGGAAAGCTTTCCTAGAAGAGTTGAATCAGTTATAGCAGCAAAGGGTGGGCCAGATCAATATTGAACCCTACGAACTAAGACTGGGGTGCCATTAAAGTTCATGAGTGTGTAAAGGAAGGTGTCCCAATAATTTTGGTAATATAGTGTAGCTAAAAAAAGATGATTGGTGTAAGAGGTTTACTTGCTTAAGAAAACAGCGGAGAGACTATAATATTTCCTTGTCAATGGGTCTGAATGAAGGATTGCTGGGTTCTACGGAACCCCGGTTGTGAAAGACTGATCCAGAGTTCAAATACCATAAAATACTGTTGGTATTAAAATGCATTGTGAATGTGTGTAAATAAACTAGTAATACCAACTATACTGTAACTGCAAAAAAGTTATTTCCTGTGCACCTTTACAGTAACTACATCTATCTATTTTTGGTCTGGAGATGGCCTTTAATTCTCAAATTTATAAAATGTAACAAGAAGTGTCGGAAGATGCTGAATGTGCGTCATAGCATAAAACAGCATTCTAGGTTCATAGATGTTATTCAGATCATAAAAAGTATCGTAATACCTTCTGCAGCCATGATGAGAGATGATTATCAAGGAGGACCAGTGTGTTGAGACATGTAGTACACATCTTCATTTTGATCCTTGCACATCAGAACAGTTTAAGAAATGCTCTTGTCAAAGTCAAACACCTCTCATATTTGAGTTCACTTGACATTTCATTTTTTAAGTGTCACACATAGAAATTGCGCACTTCAGTCCACTTTAACGGCAAATATATTTTTACCTGGAGCTGTAAAATTACCATTCAAGCCTATGCTGCCCTAACACACTACACAGCGGTGTATAAACATGAAAATATGAACGTCATGCTCTGAACTTCTGTAATTGCTTAATTAAAATAAAAAAAGGCTTTACAAATTTTCAATTGGAACACTCTCTTGAAGCTTATAGCTTTATAATCACATTATCTTCACAATCAAAGAGTTTTCTTTTAAAACCCTGAAATGCTTGACTTCATGGGCTCTATGTGAAGAGTAAGACACTCAGGGCAATCCTAAGAAAATGAGCAAAGAATTGACTGCTGGAAACCTGACATAAAGGTGACCTGCTTGCTCCTCTGAATATTGTGCTGCTAATTAAACTCAGCATCTCTAGCAACAAAGTGCTGCAGAGAGGGAAAGAAGTCAGTTGTTATCATTGCATATGTCACTAGGGATTATGATTTAACCAATTGCTGAGAGCTTTCTGCAAAAAAGGGAAATAGTTGGTGTATGCTAAAAGCAAAAACCTAAATCTAATGCTACTCTATACATGTCTATCTATCTATCTAGCTTAACATAATATATGTAAGTACATATGTTTGCTGACTGTGTTACTTCTACATTTACACTGGCACTGGCATCTAAAATTGTGAGTAGTCATCATGAAATTGCAAGCATTACTTTTATTAACAGAAGTGCTCTTGTTTCACCCTGTCTGCTTCTGCAGTTTGTCCTTTTTCAGATAGATATGTGCCCAGTGCAAAAATAATGTAGACAGCTACACCAGTACCTAGGGAATTAGTAAATGCATAGGCACAAGCCACTCTGCATGTCAGCGTCAGGCTCATTCTATCTGGTTAGCCAAAATACACTGCTCTCCCCCAGGTAGACAGCTATTGAAGATACGGTGCAATTCACAACCTCAGCACCCAGGAGAAGATGTCAGAATCATGGGGTCAGGTGATTTACAAAAAACCTACCTGCTTCCAGTTCTTAGTGAAATCACAAACATACTTTACATTAACCAAACAATTGGTTTGTAATCAAAATTTTATTTTCCTTTTATATGCTTTCCATTAGTTAGGCACTGAGCAGGATTAGCTTATTGACATGTATTTTTCAACCAAAAAAGTTTGACAATAATTTAGTAAAATGAACAAGAACTGAATAAAAGTCACATGTGTGCATACTGAAAAAAAAACTCAATGTACATTTTTAAAAGCCCTTTCTCTTCCCAGGTGTGGAAAAAAAATCTCTCAAATCAGTACCCTCTGCGCACCAGTACTGCCTTCCAAGTCCTGTGGGCATAGCATATATTGATATCAGCAAAGCATTTGATACTGTTCTATATAAAGTTTGTACAGTCTAGAACCTAATCCTTAGTGGTGCAGTGGATACTAGGGATGAGCTTCAAATTCGGGAGCAGTGATTTTAATAATGCTTACAGTGAAACAATAAAAGAGAAATATTCCTTTAAATTTCGTACCTAGGGGGTGTGTAAAGTATGCCTGTAAAGCAGCGCTTGTTTCCGGTGCTTAGAACTGTCCTTTTCTTAAAGTCTCATTTCTGAAGGATAAAAAGTCATTTAAAATCACTGCTCCTGGAAAAACTGCCATTTTAAAATCTTTTTTTTTTGCATTGATAAATGTCCCCAGGGGCAAGACCGGGTCCCCAAATACCTTTTAGGACAATAACTTGCATATTAGCCTTTAAAATTATCACTTTAGATTTTAAACGTTCGAGTCCCATAGACTTTAATGGGGTTCTAAAGTTCACACAAACTTTTGGTCTGTTCGCAGGTTCTGGTGCGAACCGAACAGGGGGGTGTTCGGCTCATCCCTAGTGGATACACAGTTGACTAAATGATAGATATCAGAGTGTGGATGTGAACAGGGTTGCCAACTGCCAGTAAATATTAGGGGCTGATAGTTTTATGCTGTGTTGACTTTTTAAGTGTAAATCAAACAAATTACTTTGTTATAGGTATTGTCAGTGTTTCCATATCATGTTTATACTGTTCAAAATTTCACTGTGCTAGTTTTCAATAAGAGGTCCTTAATTTCTCAGGTTGCCAGTGAAAAATGTGCTCCGCCAGTAAATTTTCCATGTTTTGTCAGTAAAAAATGCTGCGGGAGTTTGGCAACCCTGCTTGTGAATAGGATTCAACTGGGAACAGACACCAGTCACTAGTGGTTTACATACAACATAATCTCCTGCGGTTGGGGGCTTAGTCTATAGATATGTGGTGCAGTCAACCCTTTGAGTTTAAATGGAATGTCAATGGTCTTGCTGCCCTACTCAGAACGATGGGTATCCTTGGAACTGAAATATATAGAGAAGACAGGAGGGTGCACCAACCTTGTGGATTACCAAAGATAAAATGTATTAAAAGGTAAAAATGCAATGATTATACACACATACAGACATTATAAAAAAGCTTGTCAATGCAACAGCGATGGCTCTGCAGAAGAGGGTTCTCCCTTGTAAAGCGTAATCTACTTTGCAATGCCATCTGGTCCTCCGCAATATCTGGTCCAGATTGCAGATTGTATAGACACGGTTCTATTTGCATACTGCATTGACAAGCTTTTTTATCACATCTGTATGTGAGTATGATCATTGCTGTTTTACCTTTTAATAAATGTTATCTTTGGTAATGCACAAGGTCAGTGCACCCTCCTGTCTTTTCTACTAGTGGTTTATTACAAGGATCTGTACAAGATCCTGTTCTGTTTGTAACTGAATTAACTGAAGGTTTGCTGGGCAAGGCGTGTCTTTTTCCCAAAGACAAAAATATGTGCAATAAGATTTAAATTCATAGAGGTGTTTGTAAAAATTTACATAATTTGGCATTGTTGGAAGATTGGTCGAAGCAGTGGAAACAGCAGTTTAACATTTCTAAATGCAAAATAATGCACTTTGAAAAAAATAAAAAACTCTATCAAAGAACAATATTGGGGGTACAGTTCTGGACAGAACTACAGAAGAAAAAGATTTTGAAGTACTCAATTCAGATGGTTGCAAAATGAGCTGGCAGTGTGGACTGACAGTAGGGAATGTAAAGAGCATTTTGGGGGTCCATCACTAAAAGAATCACCAGCAAGAGGAAGGGGGATCTGATTCCCCTGTATAGAGTTTAGTTAAACCCCATTTAGTGACTCAAAAAGGCATTTGCAACACCTTTCTAGTGGTATGGTTGCTAAAAAGGCCTGCACTTGATTCATGAAAGTTTGTTATTGAAAGTGCTCAGAATGGGACTGCTGTGTAGTAAAAAGCATAAAATGTTTTGGCTGGGAAGCTTTAATGAATGTGACAGCTTCCCACTTGGAGCTTTATGGTTGCTTAGACACCAGTGGCCATCGACATCTTAGTGACAAATAGGCAACCACAGCACTGTTGCATAAGCAAATATGGCAGTGGCCTATTTGTTTACATTAAGTTGTCTGCTGGCAGCTCAATGGGCCCAGAGATGTGTCAGCGGATGCTAGCCAATAACACTGTGCAGCCTGGGAACCAAACATGGATTGAGGGTGTAGTGTGGTATGGACACTCTGGCCTCAGTGCACCCCTCACCATGCCTCCATGTGATAAATTTATATACCTGTTTCCAAAAGATACATATATCTGTCACAGGGAAAAACATTTTCCATACAGAGGCATAACAGAATGGTTATGATTAGAAGTCTTGGGGCTGAAACAATCTCAACTTATTCACAAACTTTAAATGGGTAAGAAGGCCGGCTTGCTGGCATGGAGCCGGGCGTGGAATGCGAGCACCCAGTGGGGCACTTTTGGTAAGCAGAACTGGTTCTGTGGGATGCCAGGTTAAGGCGCCCGATGCAGATGCTCATCAGACTTCAAAAAAGGTGTTGGTTGATATAGACAGCAGGACGGTGGCCATAGAAGTTGGAATATGCTAAGGAGTGTGTAACGTGCTGAATCCACTAGCCCTGAAAATGGATGGTGCTGGAGCGTCGGGCCCATACCTGGCCATCTTCGGCAATGAGATCCCAGTCCCGGGGGGCTAGGCCACGATGCATAAGAGGGCCACCACGGCATGCACAAGGGCAGGGCCACCATAGTGTGTGAGGAAGCCCGGGCGGAGGCGCTGCGGGTGCAGATCTTGGTGGTAGTAGCAAATATTCAAACGAGAACATTGAAGGCCGAAGTGGAGAAAGGTTCCATGTGTACAGCAGTTTAACATGGGTCAGTCGGTCCTTAGGGATAGGCAAACGCCATTTGGGAAAGGGACAGGAAATGGCCTCTGTCACCCTCGCCAATCGAAAGGGAGTCGTTAATTTTATGTATGCATGTATTTATTTATTTATATACAAAAAAAATGGTAATTCTTACTATTACTGATAATAGTCAGGATAAGGGGGCCCAGGGCCAGGGTAAAGAGTCTTAAATTTAGTGGGAAGTCGGTCCAGGATAGAGGGCCCAGGGCCAGGGTGAAAAGTCCCCCTTTCAGGGGAAGTCTGCCCAGGATGAAGGGCCAGGTTGAAGAGTCCCAGCTTTAGCGGGAAGTCGGTCCAGAATGGAGGGCCCAGGGCCAGGGCGAAAAGTCAACAGTTCAGGAGGGTTGTATTTTCTATTAACCGCTTGTACACATATACATTGGCAGAATGGCACAGGCAGGCAAATTGGCATACAGGTACGTCCCTTTGAATTTGCTGCCTTGCGGGCGCCCATGATCGTGAGGCCGAGAGGCAGAACGGGGAGATGCCTATGTAAACAAGGCATTTCCCTGTTCTGCCTAGTAACAATATAGTGCCTTATAAATGGTGACATGAGTTCCATCATGTACTCTCTTAGCAAACAAGTGTTCTTTTAGTAGATCTCTCTACTCACCTCATTGCAAAACTATTTTTTTAACCACTTAAGGACCACTCACTGTATGTATACTTCATTTTTTTAAAGATGGATATCTCGGTTGTGGCAGCAGCTGCTGCCACAACCGAGATATCCATCTCTTCAGTGAGCGGTCCTGTCAACGATAACGGTGGTCTCCACGGCGGATTCGCCGCAAGATCACCGTTATTGGCGCCCTTCTTTCCAGTGCCCTCCGCCGCTTACCGGAGCCGTCGGCAGCGGCGGAGGCGATCGGGTCCTTTACTCTCCTCGGCTGGGATACGAGTGAGGGCAAGATGGCCCCCACCCATCCCCATAGCATAGCAGGGCGGAAGTGACATCAAAACGTCACTTCCGCCCATGCTTC
This sequence comes from Rana temporaria, assembly GCF_905171775.1. NCBI lineage: Eukaryota > Metazoa > Chordata > Amphibia > Anura > Ranidae > Rana > Rana temporaria. The sequence continues at coordinate 79,226,048 of NC_053497.1, read as the reverse complement.
TTAAAGCAATATTTTCTAGTTGTCATTTTTTCAAATGACAAAAAATAATTTTTTATTTTTTTTGCATTTAAGTCTAAATATGGGATCTGAGGTATTTTTGAACCCAGATCTCATATTTAAGAGGACCTGTCATGCTTATTTCTATTACCACCGATGTTTACATTCCTTGTAATAGGAATAAAAGTGACCCATTTTTTTTGTGTAAAAATTAATAAATTAAATAAAAATAAATAAGAAAACAAAATTTGGGAACTTCGTCAACCTCAGAGGGGGTCAGAAGGGGAGTACTGCGGAAATTATACGAAGTTCAGCTAGTGGATGTATGGAGGACGTTGCATGGAGAAGAAAGGGATTATACCTTCTTCTCCAACCCACACCAAGTGTATTCCCGCATAGACCTGTTTCTGATCCCCCACTATTTAATCTCTGTGACGGAAGTGTCTATTGGTAGTATAACGTGGTCAGATCACGCTCCGGTCAGCCTGCGCCTCTCACTGTCTAGCGCGGTTCTCGCCCAGGAGAGAAGGTGGCGTCTAAATGAAAGTTTGTTACAGAACCCTGAAGTCAGGGAAGATGTGGCTCAAGAGATCATAGCCTACTTCCAAATGAACGACACACCTGGGAGCGACCCGGGAATGGTGTGGGAGGCGCACAAGACTGTGATCAGGGGGGGTCCTGATTAAGCATGGAATTATCCTGAAAAAGAGACGAGAACAACAGGTTAAAAAATTACTAGAGGAAATTCAGGTACTGGAACTCCAACATAAAAGGACACAAGATCCCCATATAGGAAGAGAGTTAGGTCAGCTGAGAAGGCAGATTACAGAAATCCTACGCTACAAGGCCAAAGCGACAATACAACGGGGAAGGAAAATAAACTATGAACTTGGAGACAAATGCAGTAAATTGCTGGCCGGGAAATTGAAAGAAAAAAATCTTTCAACGTACATCCCGCAAATTAAGGGGAAGGAGGGACAACTAAAGCGAAAGCCAAAAGATATAGCGGAGGAATGTGGTAGATACTATTCTACTTTGTATAATCTGGTACAAACACCGGTTGCCCCGTCGAAAATGGAGGAATATCTCTCTTCAGTAGACTTATCGAGGCTCTCATCACCTGCCCGAGCTAGTCTAGAAACCCCGTTCTCGATAGAGGAATTAAATGCAACATTAAAAACCGCGAAGGCCGGGAAAGCCCCAGGACCGGACGGTTATACAATAAGATATTACAAAGAATTTGCTACACTATTAGGCAACCAGATAATAAAGGTTTTTAATGCAATGGGCCAGACTGCGGCATTTCCGCCGGGACGCGCTGTTAGCATACATTACGGTTATTCCCAAAGAAGGGAAAGACCCGGCGGAGTGCGGTAGTTATAGGCCGATTTCATTATTAAACACAGATCTAAAACTTTTCACAAAAGTATTGGCAACACGGCTTCAGTCATGGCTACCTGAGCTGGCAGATATGGACCAGGTGGGATTATCCCTACACGGGAGGCATGGGATAATACAATAAAGGTCCTTAACCTGGTCCATGCTAATGAAGGAGACATCCCTTGCGTGTTCCTAAACACCGATGCCGAGAAGGCATTCGATAGAGTAAGCTGGTGTTCCCTTTTCTCATTGCTACGTCATGTGGGGTTGGGGGAGCGCATGATTAGATGGATCAGGAGCGTCTATACAGCCCCACATGCCGCAGTAAGAGTTAACGGAATATTTTCAAAATCTTTCAAGATTACAAACGGCACACGACAGGGATTCCCAATCACCCTTATTATTTGCATTATCCTTGGAACCCTTATTGAATAGAGTACGTCAAAACCCGGACATACAGGGACTACAGATAGGAGAGAAAAAGCAAATTTAAAGGAAGTTTTTAAAATAAATTTCCCCCCACTTTTTAACTCTGTAAGAATGCTGCTTGAGAAATGGCACCATGGACTATACTCATGGTTCGTTTGAAATAACATAGTTAAGATGAGTATTTTGCCAAAAATTATGTGTTTGTTTCAGACCCTGCCAATAACTATTCCAGCGGGCTTTCTCCAACAAATGAGCACCCTCCTGATGAAATTTATATGGGCAGGGAAACGACCAAGAATAAAAAAAGAGGTGATGAGGATACCCAAGTGCTTTGAGGGGATGGCAGTCCCAGATATTGTCAAGTATTACCAAGCGGCCCACCTGACAAGATTGGTAGATTTGTGTAGGCTTGGGTATCGTAAACTCTGGGTTGATATGGAGCAACAGATTAGTCCAATACCACTACGCAGAGCCCCTTGGTGCTACAATGTATTACCAAGTATGCTGAAGAGACATCCTACAATCGGTCCAACGCTGCTGATTGTGGCTAAGGTCTGCCAAAATCCAAAGTTTTCAATGGGTCAATCCCCCTTGTTTCCTATAATGGGGAACCCAGGTTTTGTACCAGGAACAGAGGGAGGAGTATTCAATAAACTAAAAGAAAAGGGTACTGTGCAGGTTTCACATTTCTTGCAAACAGAAACCTAGCCATCTATTGATGCCTTAATAAAACCAGGAGGAACCTTTGAATTAAGTTTTTGGCAGGCGCTCCAAGTAAATCGCTTCCTGAGATCTCTGGGACAGCCATCTAATTTTTGGCGACAGTTAACAAAATTTGAGGTCTACTGTGATGATGAGGAACCAATATTACGAGTGGTTTCTAAGATGTATAGATTGCTGAATTCCCCTCAGGGGGATTTTGTGATGCCGGGAATTATTAAGTGGGAGAGAGACTTAGGGAGGAATTTTTTGCCAACCCAGCGTAAACATATTATCCACTTGGCTTTGAATTCCTTGGTATGTACGCGAACACAGGAATCCAACTACAAACTTATAACTCAATGGTACTACACACCAGTAAAGTTGCATACATTTTCTACAGAAAATTCAGGGTGCTGTTGGAGATGTGGACTGGAGCAAGGAACCTTGCTGCATATATTCTGGTCTTGTGTAAAAGTAAGACAATACTGGCTTGAAGTCCAGAGAATTTCCCAAAAACGTACAGAGTTCCATATACCAGATAATCCGTCTCATCCGGGGTGGATGTATAAAAAAAACGGTGCTGTGTCACTTGATAAATGCTGCTAAAAGTGGAATAACCTTACAGTGGAGAGACACTAGAACACTCTCCATTACGAGATGGCTTAATAGAGTTCGAGAGATAGGAGCTATAGAAGATCTGGTTCTTTCAACCTGAAATAAAAGAGAACAGTATGTTGAAACATGGACAGGATGGAATCTATTCATGTACTCTGAAGAGGGGAAGAGAAAGTTTGCAGAGGAGAGTATGGAGTGAGGAGTCCTCCCTGGGGGAAGTGTGTATAGGAGTGTGAGTAATAGAAACAAGAAGATAGTACCACCATCTCTTGAGTAAAGGGTTAGTGGGGGGGAGGTAGAGGGTTTGGGGGGGGGGGTTCTTCCCTTTTTTTGGGGGGGGGAAGGGGAGGGGAGGGAAAGGTAGGGTATATAATGACAAGGGAACAGAGAGGTTTTAGGTGAATGAGAACAATAAATTTAATTTAGAGATTTGGTTAAGAAGGTTTAAGACGTTCTGTTCACTAGTATAATATCATGGGAAAGGAGAGATATGGACATGCCTTTCTTGGTTGTTCTTTGTTTTTCTCTGTCTAGAGTGACAATATGTATATGACTATGTACTTCTTTCTTTTGTTATGATAATTCCTCTTTGTGGCCTTAGATACAAAAATAAAAATAAATGTTATTAAAAAAAATGTGAATTTTTTCCAAATAAAGTGCACTTGTAAGACCGCTGCGCAAATACGGTGTGACAAAAAGTATTGCAATGACCGCCATTTTATTCTCTAGGGTGTTAGAAAAAAACATATATAATGTTTGGTTTTAAGTAATTTTCTAGCAAAAAAAAAAACAATTTTAATCTTGTAAACACCAAATCTGAAAAACAGCCAAGTGGTTAAACAATCTTGGAAAGGACTTCTGCCTTGGCAGTGTTCAATATACAATTTGAAAAATGTTTACTATTGCTAGGAACATTTTTATTTTGCCCACAAGGTATACTGAAATGCAGGCAGTTACGTTTTCAGAACTTTGCATTATTTATTATTCTTTCAAGGTTAGAGGTACTAAAATGTGTGGAGAACATTTCTGAATATTTTCCAAAGAAAGTCTAGCAAACAGCTGGCCTCTCACCTTTATATTTAGAGGTATTTTAAAGTGAATCTTAAGGCTCAAGTTTTTTTTACCTTAATGCATTCACACTGGGCTCAGTGTGCTGTGTGCAGTGACAGGCAGCTTGGGAGGTGCAGCTGTCCTGGAAGGAGGGGATCCCCACGCTGCTCTGTCCATGACAGACATCCCCTCTTCCGCTCCTCTCTCCCTGCTCGTGTGCTGCTGCATTTGTGAAGGGGAAGTGAGGGCAGGAAGATTAAGGAGCCGACAGCCACATCAAGAGAAGCTGCTGACTGAAAGCCCCCAGGGACCAGACCATGCCCCTCCTCTCTCTCTCTCTCTCTTTCTCTCTCCCTGGCCCCCTCTCTCCCTCTCCCTGACCCCCATCTCTCTCTCTCCCTGACCTCCCTCTCTCTCTCCCTGACCCCCCTATCTCTCCCTAATTCCGCTCTCTCTCCCTAATCCCCCTCTCTCTCCCTGACCTCCCTTTCTCTCTCTCTCTCTCTCCCTGATCCCCCCTCTCTTTCCCCCTGACCAACCTCTCTCTCTCCCCCTGACCCCCCTCTCTCTCCCCCTGACCCCCCCTCTCTCTCCCTGATCCCTCTCTCTCCCGGACCCCCCTCTCTCTCCCGAAACCTCCTCTCTCTCCCCCTGACCCCCCATCTCTCGCTCTCTCCCTGACCCACATCTCTCTCTGCCTGACCCACTCTCTCTCCCTGACCCATCTCTGTATTTCTCTCTCTGCCCCCTCTCTCTCTCCCCTCTCTCTCTTTCTCTCTGCTCTCTATCTCCACCCCTCTCTCAATCCCTGCTCTCTCGGACCCACCTGTCTCTCGCCCTACCTGCTGTCTCTATCTACTCTATTTCTCTGTCTTTCCCTGCTCTCTCTCTCTACCTATCTGTCTCTCCCTGCTCTCTCTCTCTCTACCCCCTCTGTCTCTCCCTACTCTCTCTCTATACCCCCTCTGTCTCTCCCTGCTCTCTCTCCACCCCTTCTCTCTCTCTGTCTGTCCCTTATCTCTCTCTGTCCGCCCCTTCTCTCTCTCTCCCTGCCCCCCTCTCTCTCTGACCCTCTCTGCCCCTTTCTCTCTCTGTCCCCTCCCTCTCTCTTGGCCCTCTCTCTCTCTGCGCCCTGCTCTCTCTATCTGCCCTGCTCTCTCTATCTGCCCTGCTCTCTCTATCGGCCCTGCTCTCTCTGCCCTGCTCTCTCTCCTCCCCACTCTCTCTTTCTCTCCACCCTCTCTATCCCTCCCGCCTCTCTCTCCACCCCCTCTCTCTCTCTGCCTTTTCTATTTAACACTGGCAGAGGTGCTTACAGTGGTCATTTTCAATTTATTCCAAAACACCTTTATCCCAAAAGGAAAAATACAAATGAATTCAGCCACCACATCTAAGTATTGGTAAGCTGTAAATTGTAATCCTCCCCATTTACAACATATTTTGTGATGGCCAGTGGGTCTACCCTGGGGAATGTTGGTGGTCAGGCCGGGGGGGGCAGTACTAAAGTTTTGTATGGGGTCCCAAAATTTCTGATGGCTGCCCTGGCCATGGGAACCAATGGCACAGCTGCTGTGTTTCATCGGGCCAATCAGGAGGAGTGTACTGGATGGCTTAGACATTCGTGGACATTGCTGGAGAAATATGGGGCTCAGGTAAGTAATTAGGGGGTGTTGGGGTGGCTGCTACACACACAATGTTTTTTATCTTAATTTGTAGAATGCATTAAGATAACAAACCTTCTTCCTTTAAAGTGGTGATGTCACAATGTAGAGAATACGATTTCCTATCATCTGTGCCCAGTCTTGCCACACATAGTTAATCCAGCTCCGAGCAATCCTCTTTTATTGTTCAGTGAAAATTAACAGACTTCCAGATAAAAACCTGTCTAAATAAAAAGTCCTTTCTGTCCCCTTGCTTCGAGTTACAGGTTATTTACATATCTCGTGCACTAGCTTATTCTTTACAATTTTGGGTTTACATCCACTTTAATGTTATTTACCTTTGAAGCTGAGTTTACCACAATGATTTGCATTCCCTCATTATGTTTTTCACTTCCTGTATCTGTTACTTTGTTACGTATTTCTTTAGTTGCATTGTACTGTGCTATAACTTATAAAATTAGACAATTTCTTTTTTTTTTTTGCCCTTGACAGTTATAATAAAACCGATTTTTTCTTCATCTAAGAAATCAACACTGTTGTCATCTGACTTTAAAAAAATCCAGACAAGCTTGTTTGCAGATTGACCAGTGTTTCAGATATTAATATATCTATCTGTGATGGTAGAAATACAGGAGCTTCGATTGCCACCATTTTTATTTATTTTAGGAAGTGCCAGGTATCCTGTCTATCATGATATTGTTTTACTGCTTGATAAAAACGACTCTGTTAGTTTATGGAGAAAATAATATCAAGCACTGCCTGTAATCGAAGAAGGTAGATCATTTCTGTTAGTCCATGTCTTAAAATACCGCTATACTGCTGATCCCTTGCCACATCATGTCTAAAGAGGACAATTTGGGTGATATCTGCAGATGAGTTTGGCTGCGGGCAGTGTTGTGGATGACTTTGTATGTTGTGGTTAGTCTTTGTAAAGGCAGGACAGTAATGAGGCAGTTGCAGTACTCAAATCAGGAGATAACCAGGGAATGAATACATTGGGCCAGATTCAGAAAGAATATACGTTGGCGTATCTCCAGTAATTTCAAATGTGCGCCGTCGCATCTTTACGCCGATTCACAAAGCGAGATACGTCCAAATACATGGCTTCAGCCGTCCAACGTAACTTGCCTACGCCGGCGTATCGTGGGAGCATAGTTACGCTGGACGCATTCAGCGTTCACATTATAAATATGCAAATTAGCTATATACGCCGATTTACGAACGTACTTGCGCCCGGCATATTAATATACGCTGTTTATGTAAGGGGTACGACCGGCGTAACTTTACCCCTCATAAAGCAGAGGTAAGTCATGTTAAGGTATGGACGTCGGAACAGCGTCGTATTTTACATTGTTTGCGTAAGTCGTACGTGAATGGGGATGGGCGTAGGTTACGTTCACTTCGACAAAGCATTAGGGAGAAAATTCAACGTGATACTGCGCATGCGCGCGCATGCGCCGTTCGTTAGGCGCGCCATTTACGTAGGGTCACGATTAATTTCCATACAACATGCCCCCTACCAGCCTACTTTGAATTAGAAGGGCTTATGCCGGCCAATTTACGCTACGCCGCCGCAACTTACGGAGCAAGTGTTTTGTGAATACTGCACTTGCCTGTCTAAGTTGCGGTGGCGTAGCGTAAATAGGATACGCTACGCCCGCACAAAGATGCTCCCAGATACGTGAATCTGGCCCATTGTTTTGTGGTATCTTTAGTTAAGAAGGGGCAAATTCTGGAAATGTTGCAGAGGTTAAGGTGGCAAGATTTAGTCAATGATTGTAGGTGGGGCTCGTAGGAGAGGTCAGAGTCCAGGATTACACCTGACACCCTGGTGGGTGTGGAAGGACCAATATTTGTTCTATTGATCTTAATAGCAACGTCATGTTGGGAGATCTGGAGTTTTAGACAGCTTAACCACTTACGGACCGCCGCCGCAGTTTTACGTGATGACTTTGAGGAATACTGTTGTTATGGTAGCAGCTAGCTACCATAACCCTGGCATCCTCTTCTTCAGCGGGCGGTCCTCTACAAGATAAAAGTGGTCTCTGCGGTGGATTTGCCGCAAGATCACTTTTATCGGTGGCGGGAGTAGGCCCCCATCGGGTCCTATCCCTTGCTGTGTGTGGAGACGAGTAAGGGGAAGATGGCCCCCACCCGTCTCCATATTACTGCAGGGCGGAGCGATGTCAAAACTTCATTTCCGCCTATACATCTTAAAGAGAAATGTTTTTGTTGTCATTTCTTCAAATGACAATTTTTGCATTTTTTTTATTGCATTTAAGTCCAAATATGAGATCTGAGGTATTTTTGACACCAGATCTCTTATTTTTAAAACACTTTCAAAATCAATAACATCAAGTAAAATAAATAAGAAAAAAATATTTTTTTTTAAAGTGCCCTGTCCCGACGAGCTTGCGCGCAGAAGCGAATGCATACGTGAGTAGCGCCCACTTATGAAATCGGTGTTCAAACCACACGTGTGATGTATCACCGCGATCGTTAGAGCGAGAGCAATAATTCTAGCCCTAGACCTTCTCTGTAACTCAAAACATGCAACCTGTAGAATTTTTTTAACGTCGCCTATGGAGATTTGACACCATTCCACGAGCAGGTGCAATTTTGAAGCGTGACCTGTTGGGTATCAATTTACTCTGCATAACATTATCTTTCACAATATAAAAACAATTGGGCTAACTTTACTGTTGTCTTATTTTTTAATTTAATTTAATTTAATTTAATTTTTTCCAAAAAAAGTGTGCTTGTAAGACCTCTGTCACAAAAAGTATTGCAATGACTGCCATTTTATTCTCTAGGGTGTTAAGGGGTTCAAAGTAATTTTCTAGCAAAAAAATTGTTTTTAAATTGTAAACACCAAGGGCTAGATTCAGATACCTTTATGCGGGCGTAGCGTATCTCCTATACGCTACGCCGCCGTAACTTTGAGAGGCGAGTATGGTATTCAGAAAGATTTTGTGGCCGAAGTTACGGCGGCGTAGCGTATTAGGGCTGGCGTAAGCCCACCTAATTCAAATGTTGAAGCTGTGGGTGTGTTTTATTTAAATTAAGTGTGACCCCATGTAAATTACGTTTCTAATGAACGGCGCATGCGCCGTCCGTGAACGTATCCCAGTGCACATGCTCCAAATCACGTCGCAAATAGTCAATGCTTTCGACGTGAACGTAACCTACGCCCAGCGCCATTCACGGACGACTTACACAAACGACGTAAAACGTGAAAAATTTAACGCGGTTCAGACGTCCACACTTAACATTGGCTGCGCCATGTTTTTGGTGGTTTATCTTTATGCCTGAAAACGCCTTACGTAAACAGCGTATTTTTACTGCGAAGGGCAAGCGTACGTTCTTGAATAGGCGTATCTTGCTGATTTACATATTCTAGGCGTAAATCAGCGTACACGCCCCTAGCGGCCAGCGTGAATAGGCAGTTAAGATACGATGGCGTAGGAGACTTGCGCCAGCCGTATCTTAGCAACATTTAAGCGTATCTCAGTTTGAGCATACGCTTAAAGTTGCGACGGCGCGGGTTCGGACTTACGATGGCGTATCTACTGATACACCCGTCGTAAGTCTATATGAATCTGGCCCTAAGGCCCCGTACATACGGGCGGATAATCCGCTGAAAACGGTCCGCGCGTAAACAATACGCGGGGCGTGGCCCGAACACGTCCGACGGACAGGTTTCCAGCGGATAGATTTCTTAGCATGCTAAGAAATTTTTATCCGCTTGAAAACCGGTCGGCTGGACAAATGTCCGCCGAAAAATGTCCGCTAGGCCGTACACACGACCGGATTTGTCTGCTGGAACTGATCCGCGGATAAATCCCAGCGGACAGTTCCGGTCGTGTGTACGGGTCAGGCTTGAGGAAGTAACCCCTGACTTGAGAGATTATCTGAAAGACTTTGTGCCAGTAGCTTGTTTTTCTTTTTTATTCTTTATTTTATTTTATCAAGAGTACAAGGATGCAACATATAAATATACAAAATAATAATGCTGTACAATCTCTTGTAGCCCTTGTATCCTATTAAAGCGGAGCTCCACCCTAAAGTGGAACATCTGTTCATCGGAACCCTCCCCCCCTCCGGTGTCACATTTGACACCTTTCAGGGGGGAGGGAGGTGCATATACCATATCTAAAGACAGGTATTTGCACCCACTTCCGGACACACAGTCTGCGGTTAAACTGTGGGCAGGACGCCAGATCCCGTCCCCCCCCATTGTATTCTGGGAAACACACGGCTCCCAAAACACAGCGGGGACCAGTGAGCACGGCGCATGCGACTTGCGCATGCGCCGTAGGGAACTGGGCAGTGAAGCCGCAATGATTCACTTCCTGGTTCCCTCACCGAGGATGGCGGTGGGGGCAGCAGAGTGACGAGCGATCGCTTGTTCTCTGCTGCCGACGGCGCTGGACTCCAGGCCAGGTAAGTGTCCTAATATTAAAAGTCAGCAGCTGCAGTATTTGTAGCTGCTGGCTTTTAATACTTTTTTTCGGCGGAGATCCGCTTTAACTTCTGGATTTTCCATCCAGAAGTCCCCGCCCTTACCTCTCCCCCCTCCCCTCCTCTACCTCTTAACTTATAAAATATAGTTTTAGATTTTATCTTTTATTTATTTACTCCGTTACAGGAGGGTTCCCTCAGTCTAAGGACTAAGGGCCAGATCCTCAAAAGAGATACGCAGGCGGATCTGCTGTTCCGCCTGCGTATCCCTGTTTCTATCTTTGGAACTGATCCACAGAATCAGTTTCCAAGAGATAGACAGAAGATCCGGCAGGTGTAATAGTTTTACACTGCCGGATCTTAAGATGCAGTACCGCGACCGCCGCTGGGGGCATTCATCGTCGAAATTACGCGTCGGGTATGCTAATGAGGAGTTACGTCGATCCTCAAAGCTTTTTTGCATTCGCTACGTCGCCGCTACGTTAGTTTCCCGTCGCTTAGTTACACTTTTGTAAAGCAGCCCTACTTTTACACAGCAGGCGTACTGCTGTGTAAAGTATGGCCGTCCTTCCCGCGTAAAATTTTTAAATTTTACGTCGATTGCGTAAGCCGTACGGGAATACGGAAATACGCTACGCGCCGATCACAAAATGACGTCACATCGCGCAAAGCACGTCGGGAAATTTGCGTCACAAGCATGCGCAGTACGTCCGGTGCGGGAGCGCGCCTAATTTAAATGGGACTCGCCCCATTAGATTAGGAACGCCTTGCGCCGGACGGATTTGAGTTACACCGCCGCAAATTTCCAGGTGAGTGTGTTGTGGATCGATACCTAACTTAGGAAATTTGCGACAGTGTAACTTAAATCTGTTAAGTTACGTTGCGCTGCGGGGCTGTGGATCTGGCCCTAAATACCTCTACATATCTACCTGTCTTTTTAAACACTTTCCAACTCTCCCATTTAACTGTTGACTCCGCGCTTTCTTCCTCTAGGCTCTGCCTCAGACATTCCATATTATATGTTTCCTCTACTGTAATTAACCACTCTCAGATTGAGGGGCCTTCCGCTTCTAGACATTTTTTAGGAATAGGTATTTTCCCGGCATTCATCATATGTGGGATTATTGAGTCTTTATATTGTTTTCCTTCCACCCCCATGTAGCAAGACTTTTTTCTTTTTTAGTAATTACTTTTATTAGCTTGGTACCTGCTGATTTTATCAGGCGTTGCGTGCCACCTTGTTAAACATGTATGGTGCGAGTAGCTTGTTAAGCTTGTTAAGCTTTTGCATGACCATAGAATATGGAGAAGGGTACCAGTTTGGCCACATTCCCTCCAACAAAGGGGGGATATGTGGGAGGAAAACATTGCCATGCGACAGGGGGTCATATACCATCTGTTGCAATTGTTTTTTTTATACTTAGGAGTTCATTGAAACCAGCTAGCATGCTAAAATGTGGGTGGGCGGGTGTCCATTGTGTAGGGGCACTAAGTGACGATGGTCTATGAAGTTCAAAACAACTCAAATGACTTGGTGTGAACCTGTTCATCGTAAGCAATCAGGATACTTCTCACATTGTTTATTTTGTGTTTCAGTTTTTCTTTTAAAGGAATAATCTGAACACACTGGGCCAGATTCAGATAGGTCAGCGGATCTTTAGATCCACGTAACCTATCTGATTTATGTTACGCCGTCGCAAGTTTTTGAGGCAAGTGCTTTATTCAGAAAGCACTTGCCTCTAAAGTTGCGGCGGCGTATCGTAAATCCCCCGGCGGAATTCAAATTCCGTGGCTAGGGGGCGTGTATAATTTAAATCAGGCGCGTCCCCGCGCCAATCGAACAGCGAATGCGCCGTCCACAAATTTTCCCAGGGTGCATTGCTCCAAATGACGTCGCAAGGACGTCATTGGTTTCAACATTAACGTAAATTACGTCCGGCCGTATTCGCGAACGACTTACGCAAACAACGTAAAAAATTAAAAACTCGTCGCGGGAACGACGACCATACTTAACATAGGATACGCCGCACTTACCCCTCCTATAACAGGGGTAACTTTCTGCCGGAAAAAGCTGAACGCAAACGACGTAAAAAAAAAGCGCCGGGCAGTCGTTCGTTTCTGAATCGGCATAAATGCTCATTTGCATATTCAACGCGTAAAAGACACGGAAGCGCCACCTAGCGGCCGGCCTGGAATTGCAGCCTAAGATCCAACGGCGTAAGTCACTTACACCTGTCGGATCTTAGGCATATCTATGCCTAACCTGATTCTATGAATCAGGCGCATAGATATGACGGCCGGACTCAGAGATACGACAGCGTATCAGGAGATACGCCGTCGTATCTTCTTTCTGAATCCGGCCCACTCTTCTTAGTGCTATATTAAAGGCATAAAACATAACAGCAGCATTTGAATGTTCCATGCTAACTGGAACTGCAATTGATATATAGAACAATAATGTATGCTGTAGCACTATATCCCCATGCTCATGTAAACCTGCATTGCGACATACCAGATCTTCATAATGATTTCTTCCTGTTTTTGTGCATTATCTTTTTTCTTAAACCGGCCCTATGAGTAGATTTTATTTTTTTGATTTTGTAAAACATGTTGACTTTTTTATGCTAAATAAGTTTTCCTGTTAGGCCTAAACTTTCTGAAACTTTTCTCTCTAAATTTCCACAATTTTCACCTCATCAAAAGATACAACGTTAACACATCTACACTGCCAAATGTATAGTGAATGACCGCACAATCTGAAGTGTTTTCCTTTGTCCTCAGATATAACCATTATTCCAGAAAAACAAAATTGTTCTGATTGTATCTGTAAAAGAACACATTGTTCCAGTACTGTAGGTGATATATTTGAAAGCACAGGATACATTAATTTAGTTTTCAACAGAGAAATAACGTGCCAATTGGCACATTATTATTGCAAATTGGAATAAGTCATAATGTATGAACCGTTTGTAAGAAACCTTTCAATGTTTTGTTTTTGTTTTATGTATTCATTGCATGTTGTGTATGATGTGTTCTCACAAAACTGCTTAAAAGAACATATTACAAAGCATCTACTAAGACAATTTTTTTTAATAGTGTTCCTAAACTATATGGCAGTAAATGATAAAGCTTAAATGACATTTTGCTAAAAAGATCTGTGCTTTGGAAATTCTTTTGGTAATGAATAGTATTATGTTTTACAATAATTAATTAGATATACTTTTTTTTACCATTAGGTGTTGTGGTAGGTGTAAATTTCACCCCACACATCCCAAATTCTAATGCCACGTACACACGATCGGTCCATCCGATGGGAACGGACCGATGAACCGTTTTCATTGGTTAACCGATGAAGCTGACTGATGGTCTGTCGCGCCTACACACCATCGGTTAAAAAAAACGATGGTGTCAGAACGCGGTAACGTAAAACACAACTACGTGCTGAAAAAAACGAAGTTCAATGCTTCCAAGCATGCGTCGACTTGATTCTGAGCATGCCTGGATTTTTACCCGATGGACGTGCCTACAAACGATCGGTTTTGTTCTATCGGTTAGGTATCCATCGGTTAAATTTAAAACAAGATTGCTTTTTTTTAACCTATGGATAAATAACCGATGGGGCCCACACATGATCGGTTTGGTCCAATAAAAATGGTCCATCAGACCATTCTCATCGGTTTGACCGATGGTTTGTACACAGCATTACAGTATTCACTCCCCACCTTGCTTCATAAATGTATTTCTGAACATAGTGTTATCTATCGATCCTATTGATCTGGCTATGGAGCTAACTATCTCTATGGGTCTTGATTTACTAAAATCGAGTGAATAAGGGGTGAATGTATAGTCATGTGAAAAATTAAGTATACCCCATAAAAACTGTAGACCATTTAACCACTTAAGACCCGGACCAATATACAGGTAAAGGACCAGGCCTCTTTTTGAGATTCGGCACTGCGTCGCTTTAACTGACAATTGCGCGGTCGTTTGATGTGGCTCCCAACTAAAATTGGCGTCCTTTTTTTCCCACAAATAGAGCTTTCTTTTGGTGGTATTTGATCACCTCTGCGTTTTTTTTGCGCTATAAACAAAAATAGAGCGACATTTTTGAAAAAAATTCAATATTTTTACTTTTTGCTATAATAAATATCCCCAAAAAAGATATTAAAAAAAAGTTTTTTTCCTCGGTTTAGGCCGATACATATTCTTCTACCTATTTTTGGTAAAAAATAAATCGCAATTATCGTTTAACGATTGGTTTGCGCAAAATTTATAGCTTTTACAAAATAGGGGATCAGCGATTTTTTTTGTGACTGCGACATTATGGCGGACACATCGGACAATTTTTGGGACCATTGTAATTTTCACAGCAAAAAGTGCTATAAAAATGCATTGGCCCAGATTCAAGAAGCACTTGCGCGGGAGCAAGTGTGATTTGCGCCGCGCAAGTACTGATTTGCTGTCATGAATATGCATCAAGTCTGTCTGCCTACCTGATCTCCATGTGTTCATTAGAGGCAGATCCTGTTCTGGTTTCCCTTTTTATCACTTCCTCTTCCTGTATGGCTCCACCCTAGTCCATCCCAGGAAGCCTATATTAACCTTTGCTCTACAGGTCTGCAGTGCTGTTCAACAGTGTTCCTATGCTTAGTTCCTGTCTGCAGTGTATTGCTAGTTCCTGTTTGCAGAGTGCTACGATCATCTTCCGTGTACCGTTTGGCTTGTCCCCGACTTCCTTGTCTGCCTGTGCCCCTGACTATTTGCATGTTCCACGGTTATCCTTGTCTGCCTGTTGCCCTGACCTCGGCCTGTCCATCACCACTGTTTGTCCTGCTGGCTGCTTCCCCCTTCTCCCTGCGGAGTGTGACTTGAGGAATCTCGGGGATGCGACCTGGACCCAGTTGCGGCCAAGACCATCCCTACCATCAAGGGCTCTGGTGAATACAAAACTGGGTCTTAGACTCCGCGCCCTGGGTGATCTTAGGTTCACGCTTCGTCTCCGCTAGCAGCAGTCGGCCATAGGATTCACCACCCTGTGGTGCATCCCTGACCCCTACGGGGTGCACTTGTCACCTGGCTACAGGTGACCTGACAGTTTGAACAGCCATGAATCCGGCCGACATGCTGCTCCCCGCAGATGATCCATTACAGTGCATTGTTCGCAGACTCGAGACGCATGAAGCTAATCAGGATCAGGTGATGCGTTTCCTTCAGGATCTGGCTTCCCGCTTTGATCAGCTTCAGACCTCGCTGGGAACCCCGAATCCGCAACCCCAAGTACAACCAGCAGCTGCACCTGTTGCACCAGTCGCAGAGTCGCATTCACTGAAGTTATCACCTCCAATCCGTTTTTCTGGAGACTCCAAAGCCTGCAGGGGATTCCTTAGCCAATGCACTATTCATTTTGAGCTCCTGCCCCAGTACTTCTTGTCTGATCGGGCCAAGATGGCCTATATCATTTCTCTCCTCTCCGGGGAAGCCTTAGCCTGGGCTGCCCCTCTGTGGGAATTGAATGATCCAGTGGTTTCTAGCCTGCCTGTTTTCTTGAAACTTTTTCGGAATATCTTTGAAGAACCGGCTCGTGTCTCTTCAGCAGCCAGCGCCCTTTTACGTCTCCGCCAAGAATCCCGTTCAGTGGGACAATATTCTCTTCAGTTCCGTATCCACTCAGCTGAACTGAGTTGGAACAATGAGGCCTTAGTCGCAACCTTTTTGCATGGCCTATCTGATAGAGTGAAGGATGAACTAGCAGGAAGAACCATCCCCACTGATCTGGACGGAGTGATCTCCTTGTGTAATCAGATCGATATTCGCTTTCAGGAAAGGACCCTAGAAAAGCGACGCCAACATCCCTTGGCCCTTAGTCAGCCTGAGCTCCCCTCTCTTCGACCCGTGGAGCATCCCTTGCCAACTGAGGAACCCATGCAGCTGGGTCGGACCAGGCTATCCCCTGAGGAACGTGCCAGGCGCAGAACTCTAGGCCTGTGTCTATACTGTGGGGGCAAAAGTCATTTTCGTGACACTTGCCCTCTTCGCCCCGAGAAACGCTCGGGTTCAATACATCTGGAAGGTGGAGTATTGGATCCAGAAATATCTCCTTCACCTTCTCGTCTTTTTCTTCCTGTGTCCCTTCATTTTGGTGCTTCTTCTCATTCGGTCTCGGCATATCTGGATTCCGGAGCCGCTGGCAATTTCATAGACTGGGAAATCGCATCGTCCATGAGACTTACCCTTTTGCCCCTCACCACACCATTGGTGGTCTCGGCAATTGATGGCACTGTTCTCCCGGGGGGTCCTATTCGCTTCCAGACAGTCCCTGTTAAGATGTCAGTAGGCACACTTCACCAGGAGTGGATATCCTTCCTTGTTCTACCTAAGACCTCAGCTCCTATCGTTCTGGGTCTTCCTTGGTTAAGACTCCATTCTCCTCACATTGACTGGACTGCCGGACAGATCCTGGCTTGGGGCCCCTCCTGTTCCACGTCTTGCCTACCCAAGGTTGCCCCAAAAGTGAAACTTCCTGTTGCCACCATTACAGAATCTTTTGCTCGTCCTACCACATGTAGGGGTGTCCGGAATGTGTCCTGCAATAGTCAGGCTGATGCACTTTCTAGCCAATGTAGCATTCTGGATGAGGAGCCCGTCTGTGAACCTGAGCCGATCATTCACTCCAGTTTACCGTTGACTGTCCCTGAAACGCACAGCCAGGCTAACTTGTCTGCAAGTTCTGCAGCCACTATGCCTTGTGATGCGATTCGGGTGGTCACTACACCTGACTATGCTATTCAATCGGCCCCTGCTTCAGCTATGCCAGGTCAGCCCATGCCCAGTGAGCCTCCTACCTTTTCTTGTTCAGGCCCTCCTGCAACCTGTCTAACGGGCTCAATCCATCCTTTGGATAGATTGCCTCATTCGGCCAAATGGGGTTTTCTACCTTGTTTTCAGAGCTCTCTGCATTCTGCTGGTTTCCCTGCTATCCAGCTTGACTCCTGTGCCCTGTCACCTTCTAACCAACCTGACTTCAGGGTTCCTCTGACCTCTGCCCAGTCTGATGGTCCTGTGCTTAATCCCCAGTTCATCTTTAAGGGTCTGCTTGATCCTCCTCGGATTCCTGTTGACCCTCTCATGCCCTTACTTATTCCTAAAAGGCCTTTGGTCCTCAATAAATCCTCTCCTCCTGTCCCTACTTCGGTTCTGGTCAATGAGGATACTCAAGTTCTGGATTCTCGTCTCTGCAGAGGCATTCTTCAGTACCTTGTGCTTTGGAGAGGATTTGGGCCTGAGGAGGCGTCTTGGATTTCTGCATCTGTTGATCTTTGCGCCCCATTTGTCGAGGAGGTTTCTTCTGGGATTCCCCTTTAGCCCTGGCTCCAGGCTGGGGAGGGGGAGGGGCCTTAAGAGGGAGGGTACTGTCATGAATATGCATCAAGTCTGTCTGCCTACCTGATCTCCATGTGTTCATTAGAGGCAGATCCTGTTCTGGTTTCCCTTTTTATCACTTCCTCTTCCTGTATGGCTCCACCCTAGTCCATCCCAGGAAGCCTATATTAACCTTTGCTCTACAGGTCTGCAGTGCTGTTCAACAGTGTTCCTATGCTTAGTTCCTGTCTGCAGTGTATTGCTAGTTCCTGTTTGCAGAGTGCTACGATCATCTTCCGTGTACCGTTTGGCTTGTCCCCGACTTCCTTGTCTGCCTGTGCCCCTGACTATTTGCATGTTCCACGGTTATCCTTGTCTGCCTGTTGCCCTGACCTCGGCCTGTCCATCACCACTGTTTGTCCTGCTGGCTGCTTCCCCCTTCTCCCTGCGGAGTGTGACTTGAGGAATCTCGGGGATGCGACCTGGACCCAGTTGCGGCCAAGACCATCCCTACCATCAAGGGCTCTGGTGAATACAAAACTGGGTCTTAGACTCCGCGCCCTGGGTGATCTTAGGTTCACGCTTCGTCTCCGCTAGCAGCAGTCGGCCATAGGATTCACCACCCTGTGGTGCATCCCTGACCCCTACGGGGTGCACTTGTCACCTGGCTACAGGTGACCTGACAGTTTGAACAGCCATGAATCCGGCCGACATGCCGCTCCCCGCAGATGATCCATTACAGTGCATTGTTCGCAGACTCGAGACGCATGAAGCTAATCAGGATCAGGTGATGCGTTTCCTTCAGGATCTGGCTTCCCGCTTTGATCAGCTTCAGACCTCGCTGGGAACCCCGAATCCGCAACCCCAAGTACAACCAGCAGCTGCACCTGTTGCACCAGTCGCAGAGTCGCATTCACTGAAGTTATCACCTCCAATCCGTTTTTCTGGAGACTCCAAAGCCTGCAGGGGATTCCTTAGCCAATGCACTATTCATTTTGAGCTCCTGCCCCAGTACTTCTTGTCTGATCGGGCCAAGATGGCCTATATCATTTCTCTCCTCTCCGGGGAAGCCTTAGCCTGGGCTGCCCCTCTGTGGGAATTGAATGATCCAGTGGTTTCTAGCCTGCCTGTTTTCTTGAAACTTTTTCGGAATATCTTTGAAGAACCGGCTCGTGTCTCTTCAGCAGCCAGCGCCCTTTTACGTCTCCGCCAAGAATCCCGTTCAGTGGGACAATATTCTCTTCAGTTCCGTATCCACTCAGCTGAACTGAGTTGGAACAATGAGGCCTTAGTCGCAACCTTTTTGCATGGCCTATCTGATAGAGTGAAGGATGAACTAGCAGGAAGAACCATCCCCACTGATCTGGACGGAGTGATCTCCTTGTGTAATCAGATCGATATTCGCTTTCAGGAAAGGACCCTAGAAAAGCGACGCCAACATCCCTTGGCCCTTAGTCAGCCTGAGCTCCCCTCTCTTCGACCCGTGGAGCATCCCTTGCCAACTGAGGAACCCATGCAGCTGGGTCGGACCAGGCTATCCCCTGAGGAACGTGCCAGGCGCAGAACTCTAGGCCTGTGTCTATACTGTGGGGGCAAAAGTCATTTTCGTGACACTTGCCCTCTTCGCCCCGAGAAACGCTCGGGTTCAATACATCTGGAAGGTGGAGTATTGGATCCAGAAATATCTCCTTCACCTTCTCGTCTTTTTCTTCCTGTGTCCCTTCATTTTGGTGCTTCTTCTCATTCGGTCTCGGCATATCTGGATTCCGGAGCCGCTGGCAATTTCATAGACTGGGAAATCGCATCGTCCATGAGACTTACCCTTTTGCCCCTCACCACACCATTGGTGGTCTCGGCAATTGATGGCACTGTTCTCCCGGGGGGTCCTATTCGCTTCCAGACAGTCCCTGTTAAGATGTCAGTAGGCACACTTCACCAGGAGTGGATATCCTTCCTTGTTCTACCTAAGACCTCAGCTCCTATCGTTCTGGGTCTTCCTTGGTTAAGACTCCATTCTCCTCACATTGACTGGACTGCCGGACAGATCCTGGCTTGGGGCCCCTCCTGTTCCACGTCTTGCCTACCCAAGGTTGCCCCAAAAGTGAAACTTCCTGTTGCCACCATTACAGAATCTTTTGCTCGTCCTACCACATGTAGGGGTGTCCGGAATGTGTCCTGCAATAGTCAGGCTGATGCACTTTCTAGCCAATGTAGCATTCTGGATGAGGAGCCCGTCTGTGAACCTGAGCCGATCATTCACTCCAGTTTACCGTTGACTGTCCCTGAAACGCACAGCCAGGCTAACTTGTCTGCAAGTTCTGCAGCCACTATGCCTTGTGATGCGATTCGGGTGGTCACTACACCTGACTATGCTATTCAATCGGCCCCTGCTTCAGCTATGCCAGGTCAGCCCATGCCCAGTGAGCCTCCTACCTTTTCTTGTTCAGGCCCTCCTGCAACCTGTCTAACGGGCTCAATCCATCCTTTGGATAGATTGCCTCATTCGGCCAAATGGGGTTTTCTACCTTGTTTTCAGGGCTCTCTGCATTCTGCTGGTTTCCCTGCTATCCAGCTTGACTCCTGTGCCCTGTCACCTTCTAACCAACCTGACTTCAGGGTTCCTCTGACCTCTGCCCAGTCTGATGGTCCTGTGCTTAATCCCCAGTTCATCTTTAAGGGTCTGCTTGATCCTCCTCGGATTCCTGTTGACCCTCTCATGCCCTTACTTATTCCTAAAAGGCCTTTGGTCCTCAATAAATCCTCTCCTCCTGTCCCTACTTCGGTTCTGGTCAATGAGGATACTCAAGTTCTGGATTCTCGTCTCTGCAGAGGCATTCTTCAGTACCTTGTGCTTTGGAGAGGATTTGGGCCTGAGGAGGCGTCTTGGATTTCTGCATCTGTTGATCTTTGCGCCCCATTTGTCGAGGAGGTTTCTTCTGGGATTCCCCTTTAGCCCTGGCTCCAGGCTGGGGAGGGGGAGGGGCCTTAAGAGGGAGGGTACTGTCATGAATATGCATCAAGTCTGTCTGCCTACCTGATCTCCATGTGTTCATTAGAGGCAGATCCTGTTCTGGTTTCCCTTTTTATCACTTCCTCTTCCTGTATGGCTCCACCCTAGTCCATCCCAGGAAGCCTATATTAACCTTTGCTCTACAGGTCTGCAGTGCTGTTCAACAGTGTTCCTATGCTTAGTTCCTGTCTGCAGTGTATTGCTAGTTCCTGTTTGCAGAGTGCTACGATCATCTTCCGTGTACCGTTTGGCTTGTCCCCGACTTCCTTGTCTGCCTGTGCCCCTGACTATTTGCATGTTCCACGGTTATCCTTGTCTGCCTGTTGCCCTGACCTCGGCATGTCCATCACCACTGTTTGTCCTGCTGGCTGCTTCCCCCTTCTCCCTGCGGAGTGTGACTTGAGGAATCTCGGGGATGCGACCTGGACCCAGTTGCGGCCAAGACCATCCCTACCATCAAGGGCTCTGGTGAATACAAAACTGGGTCTTAGACTCCGCGCCCTGGGTGATCTTAGGTTCACGCTTCGTCTCCGCTAGCAGCAGTCGGCCATAGGATTCACCACCCTGTGGTGCATCCCTGACCCCTACGGGGTGCACTTGTCACCTGGTTATCCTTGTCTGCCTGTTGCCCTGACCTCGGCATGTCCATCACCACTGTTTGTCCTGCTGGCTGCTTCCCCCTTCTCCCTGCGGAGTGTGACTTGAGGAATCTCGGGGATGCGACCTGGACCCAGTTGCGGCCAAGACCATCCCTACCATCAAGGGCTCTGGTGAATACAAAACTGGGTCTTAGACTCCGCGCCCTGGGTGATCTTAGGTTCACGCTTCGTCTCCGCTAGCAGCAGTCGGCCATAGGATTCACCACCCTGTGGTGCATCCCTGACCCCTACGGGGTGCACTTGTCACCTGGCTACAGGTGACCTGACATTTGCTCCCAGGCAAATTTGCGGCTGAATCTGTAAACCAGTTAAGCCTGAAATGCGGCCATTTTCCCACGCACGCAGCCTAGCTGCTCCGGCGCAATTATAGCGCAATTTTGCGCGGGGTGTAAGTTGCGCCTTCATGGAATTCCCTCAGCGAATATGCAAATTAGGTACTGCCGATGATTCAGAAACATGCGCGTGTGATGCGCATCTTGCGCTGGAAGCGCGCAAGCTTTTTTCCCCGGGCAAACTTGCTCCTGCTAAAAGCAGGGGCAAGTTAGCAAAAGATGGCCAAATGTCATCTGCAGGAGCGCGCAATTTCAGCAGCACCTAGACAGACGAGCTGAACAAGCAGAGCACCCACATTTTCGGGACCTCACATCTGTGCACCAACATGCCAGGGGCAGCTATGGTTCTTGATATTCTATTGACTGAGCCGACTCGTAGGAGGGCACGGGAGAGGATTTACAGAGTGCGCTACAACCTTTTTCAGATGAGTGATAATGAGGTGTTTCGCATGTTTCGCTTCAGCCCTGAAGTCATCCTTGAGTTGGTAACAATCCTGCAGGATGACATCAGCAGCCCGACCCATCGGGGACAGGCAGTGCAGCCACTGGTGAAGGTAGTGGCAACCCTTCATTTTTTGGCAAGTGGCTCATTTCAGCGCACAGGTGGAATGGTGGCGGGGATGTCCCAATCCAGCATGAGCAGGTGTGTGCACCAAGTGATCCCTGCAATACTCAGACGCATGGGCACACAATTTATCAAACCAACCACGGCTGACCTGCGGCAGAAGGCAATCAGTGATTTTTATGAAATAGCCAGATTTCCACGCACTGTGGGTGCAATAGATTGTACCCATGTGGCACTACGCCCCCCCGGCACCTCGAGCATATCTACTGCAACAGGAAGCATTGGCATTCGATAAATGTGCAGGTGATTGTGGATGCACATGGCCTCATATGGCATGTCCGTGCCAAACACCCAGGGTCAAGCCATGACAGTTTTATTTACCGACACAGCCCCATCGCAACCGAGTTTGTCCAGAACATGTATGGAGACAGCTGGCTGATTGGTGAGTGACATGGGTGTCAGGTATGACTGCCCCCCCCCCCCCATGATGCAGACATCACAAGGGGCACATGCACGACTAACATCCTCCTGTCTTTTCCCTTCCAGGTGACTCTGCATATGCCCTGGGACCTCACATGATGACCCCATTTCGTAACCCTCAAACACCAGGAGAGGAAAGATTTAACGAAGCCCATGCACGTACCCGTGCGGTGGTGGAGCGCACATTTGGCATCCTTAAATCTCGATTCAGATGTCTGGATAAATCAGGGGGGACCCTGTTGTATTCACCCAACTTTGTGTGCCAAATCGTCGGGGCATGTTGTATTCTCCACAATTTTGCTGAGAGAAGGGGCATGCACATTGAGCTACGCAATGACCTTACCCCCGAACCACGCAACCCCCCCCCCCAATAAACACTACCGGATCTTCTGAGGGAAGAGCAATCCGGAATGGTCTTGTGGAACGTCTCTTTGCACATTAAACACACCCTGATCTTGTCACAAGTATAATGCATGTATGCACACCACTGTAGTCCCTAGCACACACAGGACACATGCACCCCAAATTGGATTAGACCCAACAATACCCCATGGTATTAGGGAGCAGCAACGCCGCGTCAAGGCTCCAATTATGTTGCTGTCCATTCATACACCTTTCACATGGCAGAGGGTGACACCCCTTTTCCAGCAGGAGTGCCACCCCCCCCCCCATTCACACACCAGTCACACTGTAGTATACACTCACCGTGTGTAGGGACTACAAATAAATCTAAAAGCTCATATTCTGAGCATATATAAAAAAAAAAAAAGCTCATATTCTGAGCATATATATAAAAAAAAAAATAAAACTCATATTCTGAGCATATAATAATAGTAGAAATTATATCATTTTTGGGATTTCTTCTTTGGGCCAAGGGTGCCCCGGCTCTGGCTCCTCAATCTCCGTGGTGCGGAGGAGGCATGGGGTGTGGATGGAGGGGGGGGAGGAGCATCAACCCCTACTTCCAGACTCCTCGCAGGTGGTGGCTGCATGCCCTCCATGGCGTTGGCCAGGCGGGCGAGGATGGTGTTGGTCTGGGCCAATATCCGCATTTGGCGGGTGGTGGTATCCCGCTGATGACGGCGGGTAACTCTCCCCTCCTCCCACACTGCAGCGGTGTTGGCCTGCACAGCAGCGGTGTTGGCCTCCACCGCAGCTGCCATCCTGCTTAATAAAGCGGGGGCGTTCTCCTGAGCCACCAAGCAGGTGACTATGGCCTTGGAGTTGCCACTTATTTCCGCCAGGCTCTGTGAGACATGTTTGTCCCGGTCTGCATGCAGGGTGAGGGCATGCTGCACAGAGGTGGAGGTGGATGCCATGCTGTCCGCCAGACGTCGAACATCTCCCACCATGGCCCCTATATGGCGGGTCTGCAGGGCCTGCTCCTCCAGCAGACCGTCACGGAGGCTGGAGGATATATGCCTTGTTTTGGACAGAGCCTTCCTGGGAGGAGAGGCTCGGGCACGGACAGAGGGAGAAGGGGAGGGGTCCACAATGGAGGGGCTTGCCCTGGAGGGGCTTGCCCTGGAGGGGGATGACGTGCTGGGCGGGGGGGTGGTGGGTTGCTCAGGGATGGTGGTATCCTCCTGGAGGGAGCCAGAGTCCTCCTGGATGAGGAAAAAGGAATCCTCCTCCAAAACAACTTCCTCCACCATACTTGGCCCCGGTAGGATCTCCTCCTGGACCAGCATTGCCATAATGTCCATGGGGCCTGACTGGACCCCTGGCTCAGGTATGGATGGCGTGGGTCGACCCGCAGCCGAAGACGGCCCAGCTTCATCATCCTCATCACCACCTGTGGATGACACCAAAACGAAATATTTTGCTGGTGCAACACACTGCTCACATGTTCACTTCTACCCCCTCCCATGATGCACAGCAGATATGAAACAAAAATAATAGTTCCATCTTCACTTCTACCCACAAATATGTTCACTTCTACCCCCTCCCATGATGCACAGCAGATATGAAACAAAAATAATAGTTCCATCTTCACTTCTACCCACAAATATGTTCACTTCTACCCCCTCCCATGATGCACAGCAGATATGAAACAAAAATAATAGTTCCATCTTCACTTCTACCCACAAATATGTTCACTTCTACCCCCTCCCATGATGCACAGCAGATATGAAACAAAAATAATAGTTCCATCTTCACTTCTACCCACAAATATGTTCACTTCTACCCCCTCCCATGATGCACAGCAGATATGAAACAAAAATAACTTACCAGTCCCCAAGTTCCCAACAGTGGAGTCGTACCCTGCAAGTCCCTCCACCTGCTCCTGCACAAAAGTTTGGGCTATAAGCTCCTCCTCATGATTTAGGCGGATCTTACATCGCGGTCCACCTCCCGTGCCACCGGTATGTTTTCGGGAAAAGAGCCAGTTTATCCCGGACCCTGCGCCTCATATCATTCAGTTTTTTTTTAATGTCATCCCAGGAACGATCTTCATTACCCAGGGCATTGATGTCCAGGGCTATGGCTTCAAAGATAGCCCTCCTTTGGGCAACGGTGGTGTTTGCCTGCTGGGCACCATATAGGAGTTCTTTATGTTGCTGGAGTGCAGCAATTAAGATGTCCATCTCCGCAGCCACGAAGTTTGCCTTTCTTTTTTTAGTTCCTTTGGGAGGTGCCATCTCTTCAAAATGGGCTGAATTTCCTTGCTCAGGGGGGGTTGGAAAAAGCAGGATGAAATTCAGCAAAGAACCTGCGCAAGTCTGCTCCTATTTATTTGCTCAGTGCAAGCAGCTGAGCAGGATTTGCCCTGAAAGTATGCTAGGCGCAGTTTGACGCATGCGCAGACGGCAGCGCTCTAACTGCGCGCGCCCGGCGCAAACCTCTGCTGAGCCGAAAAATGCTCATTTACATAGGGGCACACCCACTTTGACTTGCACGGCCTTGCGCCCTCAGCTTTGCCTTAAACAGGAGCAAATTAAATGAACAAACGATTCCTGAATCAGGTGGCAATTTGGCAAAATTGCCCCAGCGCAGAGAAATTCAGCTGAGCAGCTCATGTGTAAGTAATGGGCAAATCTACCTGAATCTGGGCCATTGATTATTGTGAAAATGACATGACACGCGCGACTCATGGCTGGGCACTTAAAGAGGACATACAGGTACGTGATTGTGCCCAGCCGTGCCATTCTGCCGACGTATATTGGCGGTAGACGGTCCTTAAGTGGTTAAACATATTTGAACAAGCAAACATTAGATCTTTATTCAAACAGTGCCATTAACATTTTTGACCACTTCTCTATGCAAAACACCTGCAGCTGCAAGATGGCTGTGTATTTCTTTGCATGAACTGTCCATTTAAACACCCCCCTCCCCCCTGCAAAATTCCAATCAGATTTAAATTAGGGCTTTGCCTAAGGCAAAGCTACAAGTCATGTTTTAGACTCAGGGCCAGATTCTCAAAAGAGATACGACGGCGTATCTCCAGATACGCTGTTGTATCTCTGAGTTGCGCCGTCGTATCTATGTACCTGATTCTTAGCATCAGTTATGCATAGATTTCCCTTAGATCCGACAAGCGTAAGTCTCTTACGCCGTTGGATCGTAACTGCATATTTACGCTGCCCGCTAGGGGCCTGCTATATGGTGGCGTAAGTGCGGCGTACCAATGTTAAGTATGCCCGTCGTTCCCGCGACAAAATTTAAAAATTTTGCGTTGTTTGCGTAACTCGTCCGTGAATGGGGCTGGATGTAATTTACGTTCACGTCAAAACCAATACGTCCTTGCGGCGTATTAGGAGCAATGCACACTGGGAGATTTCCACGGACGGCGCATTCGCCGTTCGTGAAAAACGTCAATCACATCGGGTCCCAGAACATTAGCTTAAAACACACCCCCTGTCCCACATTTAATTTAGGCGGGCTTACGCTGGCAGATTTACGCTACGCCGCCGCAACTTACGGAGCAAGTGCTTTGAGAATACTGCACTTGCCAGTCTAAGTTGCGGAGGCGTAACGTAAATCAGATATGTTACGCCTGCACAAAGTTACGCGCTCCTACGAGAATCTGGCCCATACTCTGCTACGAAAATGTAATTTTTAGTGAGATATTCAGTAAGGGTTAGTCACTTCTAAAGGGAGAGAGACCCTGTAATGTTTCTTATCAGAACTCTAAAAGTGCATCAGTTGATTAACCACTTCAGCCCTGGAAGGTTCACCCCCCTTCCTGACCAGGCCATTTTTTGCAATACGACACTGCGTTACTTTAACTGACAAATGCGCAGTCGTGCGATGCTGTACACAAATAATATTGATGTCCTTTTTTCCCTCAAATAGAGCTTTCTTTTGATGGTATTTGAATACCTCTGTGGTTTTTATTTTTTGCGCTATAAACAAAAAAAGACTGACCATTTTTAGAAAAAAAATACATTATTTTTTACTTTCTGCTATAAAACACATGTAAAAAAAAAAACGTTGTCATCAATTTAGGTCAATAGCAGTCAATATACGCGTTTTGCGTAAGACTTACGTCCGGCGTAAAGTTATTCCCCATATAGGAGGCACAACTCATGCAAAGGTATGGACCAGGGAACACAGCCGTCGTATTTTACGTCGTTTACGTAGTTCGTGAATATGGCTAGGCGTAGGCTACGTTCACGTCGTTGGCAGTGATTCGACATATCTTAGGCAGTTGTTTCGACGTGATTCTGAGCATGCACACTGGGATGCGTCCACGGGATGGCGCCTGCGCTGTACGTTATTCGTATCTTTATGACGCTCAATCCATCATTTACATGGGGTCACACCTCATTTGCATGCCTCACGCCCACTTCCACTTAAGCCCAGCGTAGATTTGGAGGCAAGTGCTTTGTGAATTCGGTGCTTGCCTCTCTGCGCTGCGTCGGCGTAGCGTATATTCAATACGCTAAAAAAGTGGGTCGCGGGCAGTGCACGTACGTAGGGCCACCATCAGGGGGCTACAGGCAGTACTCAAGTAAGGGGCCCGAGCGTCCCAATGGGCCCGCTCCTCCCACAGCAATTTTTTTTTGCCAGCAGCCAGGGCTGTATTTAGCGCAGGGCAAACGGGGAACCTGCCCTGGGCCCAATCTTTGTAGGGGGGCCCCGATGATGGCTTTGAAGAGTGCACAGAGGACACAGGGGGCTGTATTCCCAATCTAGCCAGCAGTGTGGGGGGAGCTCCACTGACATGCTGACCCCACCCCATGTAGCCTGTATGCTCGGAACAGAGCAGCTGTAGGTAGAGCAGTGATCGGAGTGGGAATGTCAGTGGAGCTCCTGCCCCGCCCCCTCTCTGCTGGCTAGTACGCAAATACAGCCTCCCGTGTCCTCTGTGCACTCTGCAAAGTCATAATCGGGGCCCCAATTCATGGGTAATCTCATGCAGTACGATCACAGTCTCTGGTAATCTCATGCAGTATGTCTGCAGTCTGGTAATCTCATGCAGTATGTCTGCAGTCTCTGGTAATCTCATGCAGTATGTCTGCAGTCTGGAAATCCTTGTGCAGTATGTCTGCAGTCTCGTAATCTTGTGCAGTATGTCCGCAGTCTGGTAAGCTCATGCAGTATGTCTATAGGCTCGTAATCTCATGCAGTATGTTCAAAGCGCTTTGCAGGTGCATCGGCAGTGGTGCCAATTGATTTCAATGACGGGCGGTGGAGCAACGGTGTATACAACGCTCCAACATTGCCCAAAAAGATGCTGCTTGCATGTCCTGCGAGTACACCACCCCAGTGTGAAAGGGGTCTTAAACTCTGGACTCTGGGTAATGTTGGTGGTCAGGCTGGGGGGGAGAGGGGCCCAGGCCTAAAGCTGTGTAAGGGGCCCCAAAATTTCTGATGGCTTCCCTGCACGTACGCACCAGACCCTGTGTAGGAAATCACATACAGGTACATGATTTTTGTGCAGGAGAGCTGCCCTCCTGCAGTACATCTGTGTAGGGTGGTCTTAAAGTGGTTAAAATAAATTAGTCACTCTCTTTTATAAACACTGGGCCAGATTCACAACCGAGATACGACGGCGTATCTCCAGATACGCCGTTGTATCTCTGCGCTGCGCCGTCGTATCTATGCGCCTGATTCTTAGAATCAGTTACGCATAGATAGCTGTTAGATCCGACAGGCGTAAGTCTCTTACGCCGCCGGATCGTAACTGCATTTTTACGCTGGCCGCTAGGTGGTGCTTCCGTCGAATTCCGCGTCGAGTATGCAAATTAGGTAGATACGTGAATTCCCGAACGTACGCCCGGCCGACGCAGTAAAGTTACGCCGTTTACGTTAGGCTTTTCCCGGCGTATAGTTGCCCCTGCTATATGGTGGCATAAGTGCAGCGCAACAATGTTAAGTATGGCCGTCGTTCCCGCGGCGAAATTTGAAAATTTTGCGTTGTTTGCGTAACTCGTCCGTGAATGGGGCTGGACGGAATTTACGTCCACGTCAAAACCAATACATCCTTGCGGCGTATTAGGAGCAATGCACACTGGGAGATTTCCACGGACGGCACATGCGCCGTTCGTGAAAAATGTCATTCACGTCGGCTCACAGTACATTTACATAAAACACGCCCCCTGATCCAAGTTTGAATTAGGCGTGCTTACGCCGGCCGATTTACGCTACGCCGCGGCAACTTACAGAGCAAGTGCTTTGAGAATACAGCACTTGCTCGTCTAAGTTGCGGCGGCGTAACGTAAATTGGATACGTTATGCCGCCGCAGAACTACGAGAACCTGACCCACTGTGCATAGGTCATTGCCTAACAAACAGCTATTCCTTCAGAGCAGAAAAAGGTAGGAATCTGCTGCAAAGTTTGTTAAAATCATTGCAATGCACATTGATCACCCAGAGAGGATTGTTTTTTTTTTTCTCTGCAAAAAGTAGGTTAGGTTTCATTTACACTAGCAGATGGGAAGTGATAAAGCCATGTGGTTGAACCACAGTTTTACTACCCACAACTCCTTCCCCTTTAGCTGCAAAGACAGCAGATGGGTTTGTACATATGCCACAGCCATGTTGATTTGCATTGCAGTATGGCCAAATTGATCCCCTGTGAATGGGGGTGAACCACAACCATGTGCAATGCATGTGGCTGTGGTGCCTACGTGTGTAGAACAAGCAGTAATGAGGTGATAACATCTTCTCACTGCCTGCTAAATGCTCTCTGAAGAGAGATCCAAATGCAGATTGCTCTTCAAAAAGCACTGCTAGTGTAAATAAGACAATAGGCTTTAACTTTTGGATAGATTGCCTCATAAAAAAGGATAGTTGACTGCAGGCCAAGCCACCCAAGCAACAACAAATCATAACATTATCACCACTATGCTTCACAGTTGATATGCAGTTATTTTCCTGAAACACTGTCTCAGTTTGTGAGAAACATCCCTATGGTTACTTTGACCAAACAATTATTTTTGATAGGTCTTCTTCACATATCTGGTCTTGGCTCATATGCTTAAAGTCAAACTGTAGTCCTACTCTAATGTTCTTTTTGGACAGGAAAGTTTTTTTCTTAAAACACCTCTCATGCAGGTTACATTTGTACAATCTCTTTCTGATTGTAGATGCATGCACTTTGACCCTAAATGTTGCAAAAGTTGAACACCATTGAGGGAAGGGACAGTTAACCATTGGAGTCTGTTTTGGGTGCTGGAGTCTATCCCGTTAAATGTGCTGTATATTATTTATTTGTGAGTCTTTAACTTTATTACTGAATTGACATTGAAGGATTGATAGTGGACATGGCTTCAGCTTCATTCTTTGTGGAAACAGTGTGTGTGTCTTTAATGGAAGATCCCTCAAGGTTTTTTTTAGCAGCAAAATAAATGTTTGAAAAGCAAAGATGTTACGTAAAAATTGGTATTTATTTATTGGTTAAATGATATCAGAAATATTTTCCATAATAACATAGAAGTTGAAGTCGTAAAAAACAGTTCTGGCCCTAACATTGACAACATACTCATTAAAAAATTGGAAAACTACACATAACTCATGTTGTGTAAACTCTTTGTACTCTTGTAGAGTTTCACAAAATATTCCTACGCGTTTGAACCTTTCTTGGTCTTCTTCAGGGAGTTAATTACTATGTGAGAAAGGAAAGATTTATAAATGATTATGTTTTTAGATCCATCATTTATATAAATAGTATATTCTAATACAACAGAGTAGTGTATATATATCTACCACTTTTCAATGAGTAAGCCATGTCATGTGGCCAGACAAATTGCTGTTTCTCTAAGGCCTCGTACACACAATAGGTTAAACAGAGGACAACGGTCTGATGGACCGATTTCATCGGTCAAAACCGATCGTGTGTGGGCCCCATAGGTTATTTAACCATCGGTTAAAAAAAAGCCAACTTGCTTTAAATTTAACCTATGGATTCCTAACGGATGGGAACAAAATGATTGTTAGTAGGCACAACCATCGGTTAAAAACCCACACATGCTCAGAATCAAGTCCACGCATGCTTGGAAGCATTGAACTTCGTTTTTTTCAGCACGTTGTTGTGTTTTACGTCACTGCATTTTGACACAATCGTTTTTTTAACCAATGGTGTATAGGTGCGACGGACCATCAGTCAGCTTCATCGGTTAACCGATGAAAACGGTCCATCGATCCATTCTCATCGGATGGACTGATCGTGTGTACGAGGCCTAAAAGCATACCAAGCCTCAATGGTCCTTGATTGTCCACACGCTGCTCACTTGCCCTCCATGGATGAGCCCCCGCCTTCACATCACTTACAAGAAGTCACCCCTTCGTTGGACTGGGGAATGGACCAAGGGAGATGGAAGGACACCCACAGTTTTCTATATTACAAGATTTAATGTAATAAATCACTGTTATTCTACTATAGCTTGGGGGATGCTGAAAACAGATCAATAATGGCTTTGCAATATCTGTCTGTCAATGACAGTGCGGTCTCTGGTTAATATAGTTATTGTTATTTTATTTTATGATCTTGTAGCTGATACAGGGGTACATGCACATGGTCGAACAACATTGATTTGTTGTGTGTATATATATATATATATATATATATATATATATATATATATATATATATATATATATAGATAGATAGATAATACTTCGTTTTATGGAATTTATATTTTATTTTCATAATTATTATTTTTGTTGTTATTACATGTGTTTGTTTTAATCTTCAGCACACATTTATTGTGTAATATTCCAAAGCACAGCATATAATTTACTTTTTTTGTCTATGTTCACAAGCTTATGAGACATGTGTAACGCTTGCAGCTGGTTAGTGATATCTATTAGGCTTTGGGTTGATTGAGGCTCGCAGGATTTCTATTACTTTCTTAACATGGTTAGAAGTGTACTCATCAACTGCATAGTCTTCAAAGGCACAGTAGATCCAAGGATCTCTCATATAACATCTTCTGCTAATTCCATGCATCCACAGTAAATAAATAGCAATATGAATCAAGACTAGGGATGAGCCAAACACCCCCCAGTTAGGTTCGCATCAGAACATGCGAACAGGCAATAAATTTGTTCGAACATCCAAACACCGTTAAAGTATGGGACAAGAGCATAAAAAATCGAAAGTGCTAATTTTAAAGGCTTTTATGCAAGTTATTATCATAAAAAGTGTTTGGGGACCTGGGTCGTGCCCCAGGGGACATGTATCAATGCAAAAAAAGTTTTAAAAACATCTGTTTTTTCAGAAGCAGTGATTTTAATAATGCTTAAAGTGAAACAATAAAAGTGAAATATTCTTTTAAATTTCGTACCTGGGGGTGTGTATAGTATGCCTGTAAAGTAGCACCTGTTTCCCGTTCTTAGAACTGTCCCTGCACAAAATGTAATTTCTGAAGGAAAAAAAGTAATTTAAAAGTACTCACGGCTGTAATGAATTGTCTGCTCCCGGCAATACAGAGAAAAGTCATTAAAAGTCATTGATAAAAAAAAATATGCGTGGGGGTCCCCCCAAATTAAATTACCAGGCCCTTCAGGTCTGGTATGGATATGAAGGGGAACTTTAAAAAAAAAATGGTGTGGCGTTCCCCCCAAAAATCCATACCAGACCCTTTATCCGAGCACGCAACCTAGCAGGCCGCAGGAAAAGAGGGGGGACGAGAGAGCGCCCCCCCTCCTGAACCGTACCAGGCCACATGCCCTCAACATGGGAAGGATGCTTTGGGGGTCTGTGACCCCTCAAAGCACCTTGTCCCCATGTTGATGGGGACAAGGGCCTCATCCCCCACAACCCTTGCCCGGTGGTTGTGGGGGTCTGTGGGTGGGGGGCTTATCGGAAACTGGAAAACCCCTTTAACAAAGGGGATCCCAGATACTGCCTCCCACCCCTATGTGAATTGGTAAGGGGTACATTATACCCCTACCCTTTCACAAAGAAAGTGTAAAATGTTTTAAAAAAAAACACACAGACACAGTTAGGATAAGTCCTTTATTTAAAAATAAAATAAAAATTCCAGCAGTGGTAATCCACTCTCGATCTCCACTCCAGCGATGTCGGTATCCAGTGATGGATGGTGCCTATTAATGTCTTTGATCATAAGATACTAACTCAAATCTGATTTGACTCTGTGGTAGGGTCATTTGCTCTGGTATGAGTCCAATTCTTGTGGTGGTGGCAGTTCACCAGGGTGGTCATGTGTCCTGGCTCACTTTCTGGCATCACAGCAGTGTTTATTTAAACATTGGAATTATTACAGTATCTACATGTATCAGAGTTTCTACTTTTGGCACTGAATTTACCTTCAACCTATTTTTTCACTATCACCAGTTTTATTTTTATTGTTTGGATATTGAATGTTCACAACATGTGGCTATCACAGCATTTTTTCTTGGATATGTATATTTGTCACAATATTTTTGAATTTGTTTATTTTTTTTATGTCACTATATATGATTGCTTTGTTTCACTTGGCTGTGTGGCAAACCATTTATACTCTGATGTATATATGTAGCATTTATGTTTGTGCTAGGTCTGATCTGCTTCATGTGCGCATGTTTGGCTCAGTATTTCACATGTTTCTTTAATGGTTTGTGTTGATGCTTATATGTTTCCGATTGTGTAAGCACAACATATGTATTGTGGAGAATGGGAATCTGGAAAGATGATTCACAGAGGGTCTTTCATTATTGTGCTAGAAATCATAATTTTAAGGAACAAGCTCTCCTGTGCTAAGCCATAAGTAAGCACTAAACATTGTTTTCTGCTTCAACAGTGTCCTGTGTGCTGTTTTATTTTGGCATTTTAATACTTATAATAAAGTGGAAGATTTTTTTGTAAGTGCAGCTATTTGGATCCTATTTGTTTTCATCATGTACGGCTGGATGAGCAGAGCTGGCACCTGATGAGATGAGGGTTGCAGTAATAGACCCAGCTTGAGCAGCGGCACATGTTTTGTGTATATCAAAGCCCCTTCCTATAGTGGCACACATGCAGGATCACTCCAGAGGCAGGCTCTGTATGTCTATTGACACACACAATGCAGATTGGTCCTGCCCCCTCTCCCCCTTTACAGTATTTGTCTGACAGCAACCCCCTCTGCTCTCAGCCAAGCCTGTGACAGCAGAAAGAGGAGATAAGTCTGCACAGCACTGGATTGTTACAGGACTCAGGTATGTGTTGGGGGTACAGGCACTAAAAGTTTTTTTTTTACCTTAAAGGGATAACAAAGCTTATTTTTTTTCTAAATAAAACAAATATGTCATACGTATCTCCACTGTGCAGTTCGTTTTGCACAGAGTGGGCCAGATCGCCCTCTACTGAGGTCCCATGGCGGCTGTCGTGGCTCCTCCCCACAAGAGCTAACCCCCTTTGGGAAGCTCTCTCCCGAGGGGGTTACCTTGCTGGCATGCTCCAGTGTGATACACTTAGCGACCATGGCCGCCACGTGTACGACACAATGCGTCATTAATTATGATTGACAGCAGCGGGAGCCAATGGCTGTGCTGCTATCAATAATCCAATGAAGAGCCGATGGGATCACTCCCACAGAGATTCGAGGCTCAGGTAAGTAAAACGGTGGAGCTGGGGGGGGGGCGGTGACTGCAAGATGTTTTTTTCACCTTAATGCATAGGATGCATTAAAGGAGTTGTAAAGGAAAAACATTTTTTGCCTAAAATTAATGTCTGCAAGGTAGACAGACAGAATAGTGTAATGATTCTGTTAAAAAAACAAGTAAATACCTATTAAATTCCTTCATCTATATCACCTCCGGCATTCTAGTTTCTGTTCTCTCATTCACTTCCTGGTTTGCGGCACTCGTTCATGTAAGAACTACATTTCCCAGTATGAATTGCGGCACACCCAGTAATTCACACCTCCTTGAGGTCTCTAACACGTAGAGAGC
Source organism: Rana temporaria (assembly GCF_905171775.1). NCBI lineage: Eukaryota > Metazoa > Chordata > Amphibia > Anura > Ranidae > Rana > Rana temporaria. The sequence continues at coordinate 79,191,024 of NC_053497.1, read as the reverse complement.
GTCCTGCCGCACATATGTAGTTCCCAGGAGGGGGTGAGCACGTTACTGACCACCGCAGTAAACCCTCCCGTCACGGTGGTCAGTAAAATCAGACAAGCAGGAAGTGAACAGAACAGAGAAGAAAAAGAGCAACTTCTGAGCAAAAACGAACAATGAGGAAGTGAAAAGAGGAATGTCTGCAGGTAAAGGATGCTTATTATGAAAAAAAAAATCCTTTACAACCCCTTTAAGGTGAAAAAACACAAAGCTTTACAACCCCTTTAATGCATACTATGCATTTGGGTAAAAATCCTTATAACTTTATAGTCATATTAACTGCAATAAATACCCAACCAGCATTGGGATCCATATCTGCTGGACTACATAACTCTTCCTATCCCCCACCTTTCTCTGTCATACATATATTGCTTTCTTACCCAACAAAACAATGCTGCTACCTTGACTTGTCAAGTCACTGTGTGTAGGAAAAAGGCTCATTGGAGATGTGTTTCTGATGGTGTGCCTATGTCAATAGGAACTAAGCTCACACCAGCTGATTCTGCAAGAATCTTACAAGCCTGGTGATGATGTCAATTAAAACGTTTTCACTATAGGAAACAAAGTTAAAGTATAACTAAAGGCAAAACTTGTTGTTTTGTTTTGGGTAGAGTGTAGAGAGATGTTTTCTGTGACCTTTTTAGGGAGGTTCACCATGTGTAAGAAAATCACAAATTGTAGGTTCTTCCAACAGAGACACTAGTTCTGATGATCCTGGTGGCAACCAGGGATTCCCTCAATTTGGAGGAATTTCTTCTCACTTACTCTCTGGCCATGAAATAGGAAGTTAAGGCAACTTTCCCTAATGGGACAGATGGCAGAAGAAAAATGGATCCCTCCCTTGTGCTATCTGAAATTAAAAGTTTTGCCTATAGTTCTACTAGTTTAAAGATAAAAACATGCTCAAGATAGAGAATGTGAGGTTGAAGTGTACCTTTGAGTAATGTGTGGACATGTAATTTAAATGTTTGCTGCTGAGTTCCTGTTTCGTGCAGTCACTTCCTAAAACCAGAATGCAGGGTGGGATTGTCTTCCTGCTGTAATCAAATGTTGTACATAGAGAAAAAAATGGTTTGAAAAGGTTCCTGGTTTTAGAAAGCCATAGGTGGCTGCTGATTGAATTATAAAGATAATGTTTATTACCACGAAATTACAAAAAGTGTGTGTAGAAATAATATGTTAAATACATTTTTAACAAAGGTGAGGCTACCTTTTATTAAACAAGTGTTGCTTTAAACACAGTTTCTATCCTAGAGTTTAAAAAAGCAGATTTGCCACCAACGATGGGGGTATTGGACAGGAATGGAGGCCATACATACTTTGATAAATTATTGATTTTTCTTTTCCTACCAATCTCTCCCAATATGAGTATTCAATCTATAGCAAACAACCCTATTAACAAATATGGAAGATACAATTGTAAGTAACCAATTGATCAAAATATGATTGAATTCAAGGCAAAATAATCTCAGTGCTGCTGTTTAAAGCAAAGTTCTACCCACATTTTTCACTCCTCACCATGCAGCACTAATGTGCATCCTTAAAATTAATTGGCAATTTATTTTTTTATTTTATGTTCACTTACCTGATTTATGCCCATATCTAATTTCACTTCCTCCTCTAGGGGGCCAAAGACATCATTTTCGGTTTTGTATTGGCTCCTTGGAGATCTTGGCCAGCTTGGTATTGCACGGCTCCAGTAACATTTAACATTGGCATCTATGGAAAATCTCGGTCAGCTGGGTATGGCTGTGCCATGCCCAGCTGACCAAAATTGCATGGCACTGCAGATGCGCGAGATCTGCAGGTGCATGCTGGGTATCCAGGAAGAAAGACACTGTGACTTCAGATGCCCACATTGGAGATGGCCGCACTCTGCAGAAACCTCACAAAGTAATAAAACAATTCTGCACAGATAGAAAACTGTGAATAGTTTACAGGATACCTTTGGTGCATTGCATTAGGCATGCGTATTCTAGGGGTATTTTTATCTTAAAAGTCATATTTTGGCCAGAACTACACTTTAATGAAAAATTATTTATAATTTTCCTTCTTGGCCGATTGACTATATATGCTTTAAATCAAACAGAAGGGAAGTTATGGCTAATTGAAATTTGCCAATTCAATTATTTTTATTGAAACTTACATTGGAAAATTAAATCAAAGTGTGTAAAGCTACTATACGGGATCAATTTGCTCTTGTTAAAACAGGCCCCAGGACACTCCTAACTTGGCGTATCTACAGATGTGGTCCACACATGCTTCAGCCATCATTAACTTTGAAGAGTAAACGATCCCTGACCAATTACAGATATTCTCCAATATATGTGCAATGATGATAATTGTCATTGTTTGAAAGTGTTTGCTATTACATTATATCTAATGCTGACATGGCCCAATTATTATAAGCAGTGATTGCTAGTCAGTAGTTAGCATTACTGGCCTGCGCTGTTTTCCTCAGTAGTCCTTTAGAGATAGAAAAGCAAGGTTTCATGACTGGATGTGAACAAAAAGTTGAAAGATATTACAATACATTTTTTCTTCTAAACTATACAAAGCAACAGCTAGGATGAGATTTCTATCATCATGTCATGATGATGGTTAGCCCAGAACATTTTGGCATAAATAAATATAATTAATTGTATCTGTTTTGTAATGAAATTCATGTATCAGTTGAAGAATATACCTGACGCATCCTTTTGTGAGATGAAAGTGTTTGTTATCAGATCATTTAAGACAACACAAAATGTTCATAAATCATTGTTAGGAATTGTATGACAATGATAAATGCCAGGTCACCTCAAGAACTGTCAGGGTTCCGTTAGTGGGAGGTGATGTGGAAAACGTTTACAATTGTAGACAAATTAAAATTTCCTTTAAAGGGATGAGTTTGGTAGATGTATCCAATGTAGTTTGCATTTTCTTTCATCTGGAAGATTGTTGTTAGGGCATGATTCATATTCATGTGTCACACCTATATCTTGATTATTCAGCATAAAAGAAAGCTAATCAGTTTATAAACCACTAGAAGCAAGATTAAAATGATTGGCTCATAAATTAATCTTACTATTAAGGCTTTCAATATTTTTAATCAATGATAGGTTTTCTTCTAAGTTTAAACATACAGTGCTAGATTCAACTATTTTTTATTTTTTTTTTGAAAAGCCTATGGCGTGTGAACACACCCAAAAAACTCCACCCGGTGCAGAAAAAATGTGCACACACATAAAGAGTGTTCACAAAAACGTGCAGACGGGTGCAACGTCAAGTGGTCCTCCTGTGAAGAGGGACCCAAACCCTGATCCCCCGGGGCGTTAGGCTCCAGACGGGGACTGAGGTACTGTGGTCCGAGCAACCGAAGTCGACACGGACCCAACTTCCTCGGAGGGACTGCCGAAACAGAACCCTCCCAGTACTAGGTGGGGCTCCCCCGAAGGGAGACCCCATGAGAGCAGGCGAACTAAGCCAGAAGGCCATGTCCACCCACTCCCAAGACGTTCAGGGCTGGCCCGAGGACCCGCACCCTACTAATCACACAGTGACAAAACGTGCACAACAAAAAAAGACAAAAAAGTGACAAACACAGGCTTAAATAAAATAAAGTGGGGGAAGGGATAGTGGAGAGGAGAGTGAAAGAAGTGGCCATTGTGGTGAAACAATGACCAGGCCCTCCGGCCAGGAATAAAAAATTCCTCCGGTCCTAGCCAAAAGGCCCGGCCCAGGAGGCAGGTGCTAAAAAAAGCGTGTATCTGGTGCAGTGACCGTGGTATCTTAAATCAATGTGTCCCTCACACACAGTGATCTTCAGACACCCCTGGACTGCCACTCCAGGGGCACATGCACCATAGGCTTTTCGTTCCATATCCGACCCCCCGACCGGCCAGTGCAGCCCTTCACCCCTGGCAGCTAGAGAGCCCTTCAAGGTTTTCTTGGGGAGAACTGCCACTCCAGTTAGCAGCCTCCACCAATACTAGCCCCTCCAGACCCTCCGTCAACCCGTCATTAATTATGATTGACAGCAGCGGGAGCCAATGGCTGTGCTGCTATCAATAATCCAATGAAGAGCCGATGGGATCACTCCCACAGAGATTCGGGGCTCAGGTAAGTAAAACGGTGGAGCTGGGGGGGGCGGTGACTGCAAGATGTTTTTTTCACCTTAATGCATAGGATGCATTAAAGGAGTTGTAAAGGAAAAACATTTTTTGCCTAAAATTAATGTCTGCAAGGTAGACAGACAGAATAGTGTAATGATTCTGTTAAAAAAACAAGTAAATACCTATTAAATTCCTTCATCTATATCACCTCCGGCATTCTAGTTTCTGTTCTCTCATTCACTTCCTGGTTTGCATCGTTCGTTCATGTAAGAACTACATTTCCCAGTATGAATTGCGGCACACCCAGTAATTCACACCTCCTTGAGGTCTCTAACATGTAGAGAGCGTCCTGCCGCACATGTAGTTCCCAGGAGGGGGTGAGCACGTTACTGACCACCGCAGTAAACCCTCCCGTCATGGTGGTCAGTAAAATCAGACAAGCAGGAAGTGAACAGAACAGAGAAGAAAAAGAGCAACTTCTGAGCAAAAACGAACAATGAGGAAGTGAAAAGAGGAATGTCTGCAGGTAAAGGATGCTTATTATGAGAAAAAAAATCCTTTACAACCCCTTTAAGGTGAAAAAACACAAAGCTTTACAACCCCTTTAATGCATACTATGCATTTGGGTAAAAATCCTTATAACTTTTTCTGTACAGGAGGGCAGTGCAACACAAATCAAGACAAAGTAAGATACATATGATGGTTGTATAAAAAAATAAATGTAATTATTTTAAAGAAATACATAATTATGTTAATTTTTGTTTTTCTATATTTTCAGAAGTTCAACATTAAACTAAAGTAACAAAAAAAGCTGAACTCTACCCTTACATTTTTCCCACACTAAATGGTTTTCATTTGATTACTCTCAATTCCTTGCAAACTTGCATATCCACAATATAACCTTTTGAAGCTGCAATAGTTATCTTGAGTCTGCCTTCATTTTCTATCTTAATGACTTCCATCATTCCGCAATTTCTTTTTCTACTGATCTGTATTGCCATTGCCCCTCCCCATCACCTGCGCCACCACCACACGCACCCACACACAGATATTAGTTTTCTGTGTCATCAATAATTTTGTATATAACAGAATGCATCCCCAGAATCTCTTTAGATACTTACCTGGCAGGGGAGACACCATGATCATGAAGGTGGTTCTCCCAGGGCGAGGCTCGGCCATTGCACTCCGGCCGTGCTGATCGTGGTGTCTTCCCTGTCGCTTCTCGGCCTTTTGGCTAGGACTAGGTGTGGTATCTGTTCTTATCAGTTGTCTGCGGAGCGCTGAAGCACCTCCTACATGGGGAGGGTGGATGCAATCCAATGACGTCATTGCACCTGGAAGGATGGTTTCAGCAGGGACTACGCTGTGCTGCCCGACAGTTACTGGGGGCCGGCCCATGGTTGAGTCTGAGCCATCTGAAAGGGTGCTTCTGGTGAGGATGGGTGCTGCGCTTGGTCTTGGTCTTTTTGCCGAGTTCTAGTCTGGTCTTCTGGCTGGCTGGTGTAAGTACTATCTCTGCCAGCGATCCGGTAGGAGGAGCTGGTAATGCCCTGTGTGGTGGAACGGGGTAGGACCATGCAAATCCGCCGGGTTGACGGGCTAGATTCAACTATTTTTTCTGTTGAAAAGCCTGTGGCGTGCAAAACACAACCCAAAAACTCCACCCGGTGCAGGGAAAAATGTGCACACACATAAAGAGTGACATCACAAAAAACTGCGACGGGTGCATACGTCAGTGGTCCTCCGAAAAGGACCCGTCTCTGATCCCCCGGGGCGTTAGGCTCCTGGCAGGGAAAAGAGTAAACTGTGGTCCATACAGCCGAAGCCATATGGACCCATCTTGGTCCAAGCAGCCGAAGCCACAAGGACCCAACATCCTCGGAGGGACTGCCGAAACAGAACCCTCCTCGGTGAGGCTCCCCCGAAGGGAGACCCCATGAGAGCCGGTGAACCTAACCAGAAGGCCGAGTCCACCAACTCCCAAGACTTTCAGAGACCGGCCCGAGGACCAGCACCCTACTCGCCACACATAAAGTGCAAGCACCAACAAAAAGAGTGACAAACAAAACAACACACGGGGAAAAATAATAAAAGAAAGTGGGGAAAAGGAAGATGGGAAGGTGAGGAAAGTGACCAATGTGAAATACATTGGCCGGCCCTCCGGCCAGGATAAAAATTCCACTGGTCCTAGCCAAAAGGCCCGGCCCAAGCGGCAGGTGTGAAAAGTGTGTTGTGGAGATCAGTGACCTGAAGGTGCCACACGATGAGTGCCCCTCAAACACTCGTGCAATGTATGGCACCCCTGGACTGCCACTCCAGGGGCACAATCTCCACGGGCTTTTCAACGGTCCCTAGCCCCCGGTCCGGACCGGCAGCACCCTCCCCAGCCAGGAAGGTGGGAGAAGAGGTTGGGGAGAGCCTACTGACGCAGACTCCACCCACAACCCCTATCTCTCCCACCTAATCACATTCTGGAAGTACTACCCGCTCCATCCCGGTTAAAGGAGAAGCAAGGGTTCCCTCCAGAACAACTGACTGGGGCAGTTACCACCAAATCCAGGCCAACGGCCAGAGACCCGGCCTCTTGGCTTCGACCTCATGCCTCTCTGTCCAAATCAGAAGGCTTCCACCTCCACACCAACAGGCTTAGCGTCCGCCGACTGCCATCCCTTTCCCCCTGCCACAGGGTACCGGGGACAGTCAGCTTAGCACCACCTATTGGCAACTGATAAGAACAGATTTTTTTTTTTTTTTTTTTTTTTTTTTTTTAACGCTACTCAGACTGAATCACAGACTTAGGCATAACTCAACCCCGTACCATCACCAGAGCCGTGTTCTTTGCATCATACTAGCGTAACAGGACATAAGAAAAGGTAAAATCAAGAATAAAATATCATACATAGTAAAACACAATACATCCTATCCATCCCCCACCCGCCACTTCTCAAAATTCCAAAACACATTCGCCTCCTCCTCTCCCATTCTCCTCCTTTCCACCATCAGAACATAAAACATTTTTGCCATCACCCAATCAACACAATCTTTCTCAGTTAGCACCATTTTCTTTTTCACAAAAGCACACCGCGTTTCCCACATTGCTTCTTTTATCACTGCAGACACGACAAACATCTTACGTTGCTTTCCCTTGCTTCCTTCCACCAACCCAAAAACACATTTCTCAAGTGACACAACATCCACCTCCACCACTCTTCTCACAAAGCCATGCAATAGTGTCCACACTTTTACAGCAAAACTGCACTCCCAAAAAACATGTCTCACACTTTCATCTGCCATACACCCATCTCTAGGGCATACTTCCCTCCTTACCAGATCTCTGGATTTTAAAAAGGACATTGTGGGCAAACAATTGTGAAACGCCAACCACACCACCTCCCGTTGTTTATTGGTCACACCTTCAAATAATAAGCTTCTCCAGCAGCGTTCAGCTTTTTTAAGGCTTAAACCAAAAATATTGGCTGGCAATTCACCTCTCCTCAACCACAACCATAAGGACTCTTTTTTACGAGCTCCCTCCCCCAGCTCCTGTAACTTATTAGTCAGAAAAAAACGTGACATTTTTAAATAATACACTGGCGATATCAGGGACATAGGCCTTGTGAGATCTCTTTCACACCACCCCCATTTTAGCAAGGGCCATCCAATTAAATACCGCATTAAGGCTGCTGCTTTCCCTCCCGCGTGAAAAGTCCTGAGATGGACCAACCACCACTGGACTTCAAGAAAGAGGCCAACATTTGGGAAATTGTATCCACCCAGCTGCATACACTTTATCACCACTTCCCTAGACACCTTCTCCATTTTGGAACCCCAAAAGAAGACAAACAATGATCTTGTGATCTTCTGTACCCATCTCTTATTTGGTGGGAAAACTACAGAGCAATATAGCAATAAAGGAAGGATCACCGCTTTAACAATCAAGGTTTTCCCAGACAGAGATAGCCTTCTGATTTTCCATAGACTTAGCTTCCTCTCAACTTTCTCAGCACATTTGACCATATTGACTTGGTTTGTCAGTTCCCTTTCAAAATGCACTCCTAATACAACCACCTCCTGCACAGTCTTCAGCTTACTTTGGGATGTATCGCATGTGCCACTCAGGACACACACACTACTCTTACCCCAGTTGACACGCAGTCCCGAGACAGCCCCAAAAATGCCAAGTTGAAGCTCTGCCCTCATTACATCTCTAGCCGTGTTACACAGAAAATTGACGTCATCCATGTAACAGAGGGCCTTGACTGGTTCATTCCCACAACCTGGCACAAATACTCCCCTGAAGCACTTGTCCCGCGCCACATGCCTCAAGAGAGGCTCAATCGCACAGATGAAGGCAACAGGCGACAGAGGACACCCCTGTCTTACCCCCGACCTCACCTCCACCTCCCCTGACAACTTCCCGTTGACCAGGACCTGACTGCTAATGCCTTGGTACAAACACTCCACCATTTTAACAAAATCGTCAGGCACCCCCATCTGCCTTAATACTGTAAACAGGTATTTATGTGTTACCCGATCATAAGCCTTTTCAAGGTCAATGCTAGCCACTGCCAAGGGCATATTATTACACTGGGTATAGTATATCAAGTCCCTTAGGAGGATCAAGTTGTCAGAGATCCTCCGTCCAGGGACAGCACAGACTTGCCATTCTCCAACAATATTATCGATCACTCGACTCATCCTATTAGCCAGTAATTTCGCAAAGATTTTGTAGTCACTGTTAAGGAGCGTTATTGGACGCCAATTACGAATATCACGTTGATCTCCCTTCTTTTTATACAATAACGTAATAATTCCTCTCTTCATTGAACTTGATATCCGTTTTTCTTCTATACAGGTCTTCACCACTTCACATACTGCGTCCTTCAGCACCGGCCAGAAGTCTGCGTAGAACTCAATGGGTAAGCCATCCCCTCCAGGGGTCTTGTTCCTCTTCATGCTCTTAACCACCTTCTCCACTTCTTCTTCCCTCACTGGCTCCAGCAACATCTCCGCATCGTCCAACTTCAAATTCCCTCTCACGACCTCACAATACTCCCGCATCTCTTCATCCGTCGCACCACCACCACCGCCATACAGATCCGCATAGAAAGACTTGATCGATTCTATCATTCTATCACCGCTCACCTCCTCATCTCCTTCCAGCACCGACTGGAACATCTTCCTTGGCCCAAAAGATTTTTTAAAGAAGTACGCGGAACACTGCTCATCTTCCTCCATTTCTTGGATTTTCGCTCTAAATACAATGCCTTTCCCACGCTCCTTAATAGCCTCATTTCTAGCCTCACGCACCTCCTTCAATTCTTCCTCCACATCCACCCCCATCCTTTTGCACTGAAATAGGAAGTGCAACCTATCCACCAACCTCCTTTCCTCCTCCTGCCTTCTCTTGGCCGCCTCCACACCCAGTTTCCTAAAGAAACCGCCAATCCTGTTTTTAGCCCAATCCCACCACTCCAGGATGTCGTCAAAATAACGTTTTTTATACGTAAGGTGTTCAAAAAAATCCTTGAAATTAGCAGCAACCCCCTCCTCCTCCAAACAAGAAACGTTAAGCTTCCAAACTCCCCTCCCACATATCTTGGCATCGTCCAGACAAAAGGAGCCTGAAACTATGGCATGATCCGAAAAGGGTACCGGGTCAGCCTGATACCCGACAATTTTAAAGGCCAGGGAGACAAAAATAAAATCAATCCTGGACCTGACAGACCCCTTATCTGAAAAAAAAGTAAAGGAAAGACTATCTTTCTGTACACACATAGCCGTATCCTGGAGATGAAAATCATTTACAATCTCATTCAGCGCTTTAGAGGTCACATCAGTCCCACTCTCCAGACTTGCACCCTGCCTTTCCTCACTCCTCCTCACGCAATTTAAATCTCCAACCAGCATAGTTGGAATTCTGCCAGGCAACCACAACTTAAGCACGTTAAAAAATCTCACACGTTCCTTTTTCTCTGCCGGTGCATAACAATTAATTAACTTAAATTCCTTTCCCGCCACCTCCAAAACCACAATTTGCAACCTCCCCGGAACCACCACCTCGTGGGACATAATCTGAATATATGGGCTTTTAATGAGAATCCCCACTCCTTCATTCCTGGACTCACACAAAGGAGACCACACAGACGCCCCATGTTTCCATTCTCCACATAAGGCTCTGTCGATACCACACTCCTGGACGCAAATAATATCTGAGCACACGCCTTCCAGGTATTCGAAAACCGCCGCCCTCCTCCACCCTGAACATATACTCCTGACGTTCACAGAGCATACAGTTAAAGCCATCAAGAAATAAATCAAAGAGGTTTGCACAGCCATATCAAAGCCTTGTTTAGAAATGCCTACCCTCCTCCAGCCCTTTACTTGTCACATTAGCGTAAGTCAGTCTTTTCCTAGTAAAAGGAGAACTGGCAGACTCTGATCCAGAGCCTCCATCATCGGGAAGCGGTTCCTCCTCTCCTCCCCCTCCTGCACCTTCCTCCCGAGGTCTCTTAGTAGAGGATTGTGCAGTATCCTTCATTGAGATCACTAAACGCTGCCCACACTCCAAACTTTCGTCGCTGTCCATTTCTTCATCACCCTCCTCCTCCTCCTCTGCACTAGATGACAGCCCGCTCATCAAATCAGAGAGACGTCCAGGGCATGACATCGCAGGACTCCTCTGTCCTTCCTCCGATCCACCGTCTTGTCGACCCACCACGACTCCATCCTCCTTTCCTTCCTGATGCTCCTGGATCACATTGACACCTTCCCCTACAGCGGCACAGAGGCTCCCAGCATCGGTACCAGCACCGACTGAATCTACGGCGCCACCCTTACTGTTCACCGCCTCGGCCTGACCTGTAGGCGCAGCATCATTGGCTTCCTGCTCTGAGGACGCAGCAGGCTGGCCCACATTTTCCGCAGGCCTACCTCTGCCCTGCCTCCGAGCCAGATGTTCTAGCCTCTGCCGCTCCTTCTCCTCTTTTGCAAGATTCCTAGCTATCATCTTTTCCGCCTCTGTCTTCATTTTTGCCGCCGCGTATTCCTCGCATTGTCTCGCGAGGTGACCTGGTCTTTTGCAGATATCACACATCCTCTTTTGCCTGCACTCTCTAGAGACATGGTCCTCGGCTCCACAGAATCTGCATCTTACTCCCCTGTCGCAATCCCCACTTGTGTGACCATACACACCACATTTCCTACAGTACACCGGTTGTCCGGGGTAAAACAAGAACCCCCTCTCTCCGCCAATGTTGAAAACTGCGGGAGGCCTCCTCACCCCACCAACACACTCTGAGTCTCGCCGAAACTTCCCAAAAAAACGGTACTTTCCTGTCCAGATATCAAATTTGTTAAAAACTTTATCTCCGCCCCGTAGATCCTCGCAATAATTACTCAGGAACGCTCTGACCAAATTTACATCCGCAAAGGGGTTATACATGTGTACAACAATCGCTTTTTCTTCTTGCATGAATAAGGGAATCACTTCCATTTTCCTTAACAATTCACTATCCTCGTTTCTCACCTTCTCGTAGATATTCCAGCACATCTCGGAGGAAAGGAAAGTAATGTCATACAACCTCTGCTGAGGGAAGTCTTGCAGGCACACAATATCTCTTACCCTTAAACTTAAGAAATCCAACAAGACGTCGATCACAATCGTCCTCAAACTAACTTCCGATTGGAATTCCGGCTTCACGATGAACCGTAGTGAGTCCCGTAGACCACGGGCCGCCATCTTCCTCCGTCCAAAAGGGCACCCCCGAAGGGGAACCCCGAAAAAACGCAACGAACGCCTTCAGAAAGGGCGATCGCCTCCCGTTGCCCGGGGACTAATCCTTCAGCCAATAGCAGCAAGGGGGGGCCCTCCGAAGAGGAACGATCCCCCCAAGGCCGTCTGTCGGGTACCCCAGGCACCTCTTGGCCAATCACCAGTGCAGCAGAACTACACTGGATTTTAGCCAAAAGGCCGAGGGCTAGATTCAACTATGGGCACGCATTGTTGTATTATATTTACGCTACGCTGCCGTAAGTTTGAGAGGCAAGTGCTGTATTCACAAAGCACTTGCCTTCTAAGTTACGGCGGCGTAGCGTAAATGTGGCCGGCGTAAGCGCGCGTAATTTAAATGAGGATGAGGGGGAGTGTTTTATGTTAATTCTTGGTGACCCGACGTGATTGACGTTTTTCCCGAATGGCGCACGCTCCGTCCGTGGAATTTCCCAGTGTGCATTGCTCCAAAGTACGCCGCAAGGACGTCATTGGTTTCGACGTGAACGTAAATTACGTCCAGCCCTATTCGTGAATGACTTACGCAAACAACGTAAAAAATTCAAAATTCGATGCGGCAACAACGACGACATTGCGTACACCTCATAATAGCAGGAGCAACCTTACGCCGAAAAAGCCTAACGCAAACGACGTAAAAAAATAGCGCCGGGCGTACGTAAATTTGTGAATCGGCGTATCTAGGTCATTTGCATATTCTACGCCGAAAACTACGGAAGCGCCACCTAGCGGCCAGCGTAAATATGCACCCTAAGATACGACGGTGTAAGAGACTTATGCCAGTCGCATCTTAGGCTAATGTCGGCGTATCTTGCTTTCTGAATACAGAAAGAAGATACGCCAGCGCAGCTTTGAATTTACGCGGCGTATCTATAGATACGCCGGCGTAAATCAATGCTGAATCTAGCCCACAGTATATAGCTTATTTTTCTCTTATATATCAGCACTTTGACATATAGTTAAACTGAGCTATTTGCTTTTGAAAAAAACAAAAACAAAAACAAAAAAGTATGGTTTTAAAATAAGAAGCTGCTGTAATTGCAAAATATAAGCACCATGCTTACCTCCTTTCTTAGAAATGAGAAAGCAGTTAATAGCAGATCATAACTATACCCTAGAAAACTTAGGGGATGACTTATAAAGATGATCTTGTAAATGTATTCTGTGTGAATGGGACAAAAACTAATGTATATAAGGGATAAGTATCATAGGAATTTTTCTGAATAATTATATGCTTAGCAGTAACTACTGTAAGTATTATAGTTTTTTTGCTAAGTTCTATAATACTTAGCTCCATCTAATGCCAAAATATGGTATTTCCATTTAAAATCAATGATTTACATTCAAACAGCACAGGATATAGCCAATTTACAATTTGGTTTATGCTCCATTCTCACTGAATGAATGTATATGCAATTTCACTGGATGAATGGCTATGCAAAATCTTTATAAATCAACCCCTCAGTGTCTATCCCCATCCCCTACCATAGAGTTTTTTAATTATTAGCATAGATCAGAAAAAAAGAAATGACCCTCATCTCCTTCGCTGTACTATGATGATAAAAAGCATAATTACCGTAATTGGTCGTGTTTCTATGTGATTTTAGTTTATTTCTCTAATTAAAGGAGTTGTAAAGGAAAAAAAAAATGTTGCCTAAAATTAATGTCTGCAAGGTAGACAGACAGAATAGTATAATGATTCTGTCAAAAAACTAGTAAATACCTATTAAATTCCTTCATCTATATCACCTTCAGCATTCTAGTTTCTGTTCTCTCATTCACTTCCTGGTTTGCGGCGCTCGTTCATGTAAGAACTACATTTCCCAGTATGAATTGCGGCACACCCAGTAATTCACACCTCCTTGAAGTCTCTAACACGTAGAGAGCGTCCTGCCGCACAGATGTAGTTCCCAGGAGGGGGCGAGCACTTCACTGACCACCGCAGTAAAGCCTCCCTTCACGGTGGTGAGTAAAACTCAGACAAGCAGGAAGTGAACAGAACAGAGAAGAAATAGAGCAACTTCTGAGCAAAAACGAACAATGAGGAAGTGAAAAGAGGAATGTCTGCAGGTAAAGGATGCTTATTATGAAAAAATTATTTTTCCTTTACAACCCCTTTAAGACATGTCAGTTGTGACAATGCTGATGAGAAGGAAACCCTTTTCTAGGTAGAAGGCAAAGCAAGTAAATGATTTATTTAAATGTGCATAGAAGATAAATGGTAAGAAGAGATTTTTCTTTAAGGTATACTTGTGCTGAAATGTTAACACACAATAGATTTGTTTGAGTAAATTTACCATTGTTAATCACTTTCTCTCTTTGTGACATTACATCTCGATGCACGCAGGACAAAAAAATGTTTGTATAAGTTATTAATGTAAAGTTACGATAAGATCTAGTTAGTTTTGGAGTGAGCAGAAAATAATGTTTTACAGATTTGCAATAATTAACATTCTGTATGACACTGCTAGCTTACGCAACTGTTTGAGTCTCACACAGTGAAAGAAAATGCCATTCAGATCACCCAATATGTATTTGCTGGGATTTAGAAATTATTAGTATAGCACTACCCCAGAAGGAGCTGCTGGTTTGTTTTGGGTGGCATGTTACCTGTATATCCCCGTCGTCTAGAGTACTTGATGAGAGCTGCAGTAAAGTCAATGTCCACATTATTAAATGGTTTGTAAAGGATTTTTTTTTTATCTTAATAGCCTCCTTTACCTTAATGCAGTGCTGTTTTCATGTCCTCATTGTTCGTTTTTGCTCTCAAGTTGCTGTAATTCTTCTCTGATCTCCACACTTCCTGGTTGTCTGTTTCCTGATAACCACAGTACTGGGAGCTTTCTCTCTGTGGTAACTAATCAAGGAGGTGTGATTACTGTGTGTCTAAAACCCCACAGCACCAATCAGTTTTGTTTTCCAAACCATCACTGCCCTGTATTGGCTCTGTGGCTCTGTACAGCAGAGAGGCAGGAAACAACATGCAAAAACGAAGCTAGGAACTACAGGTACATTATATGATTGATTTGTATCTATTTTTAATCGTTTTTAAAAGGAATCAGTTAACTATTATGTCTCTATACCCTGTAAACAGTCATTTCAGATTTTTTTTTTTAATTACAACTCCTTTAAAATCACTGCTCCCGAAAAAACTTTAGTTTTTAAAACTTTTGCATTAATACATGTCCCCTGGGGCAGGACCCAGGTCCCCAAACACTTTTTATGACAATAACTTGCATATTAACCTTTAAAATTAGCACTTTTTTCATGTTCATGTCCCATAGACTTTAACGATGTTCGTGTGTTCAAACAAATGTTTTGCCTGTTCGCATTTTCTGCTGCGAACCGAACCGGGGGGTGTTCGGCTCATCCCTAATAGTGACCTATGGCTGGTTGTAATCCATTCTTCCCTTGCCACTACTATCCACCACCATGAAAGTTCAGGGAAATTAAATAAAACACATGACACTCCCTCTATAAAGCAATGCCACAATTCCTATGTGGTGTCACATTGAGGTTTGTAAGCAAATGCAGGTTTTTATTTTCTGAAAGTTGAAACAAGCAGGAATTTTAAGGGATTTATATTAATGGATCAGGGTGGCAAACTAGAAAGGAACAAGCATCTTACGGTGCCTTGTCTGGCATGGAAAGAGTATAAGCATATGTTAAAAAATGTTTTGCTATAGTGGGTGAAGTTAAACACCTTCTTGTATGAAGATTACCTATTTAGACAAGTTCATTGCTTACCTTTTACTTCCCCTCTCTCACACTTTGATGTAGTCAGACATCTGTGTTGCCTTTTTGCTGTGACTCCATAAAGCATATTGTGTGTGCCCTTCAAGATGACACTGTAAAAGCTAAGTAGCAAATATGTGAGTGTGTTTTTAGCTTTATATTTTGAAGGCCATTCACATCACCTTGCTGAGGATGTGACAGCTGCAAAATATATGAAATCTGAAAAAGCAATGCATTTTGTAATAGAAAAGGAGCTTGAGAACATTTAGAAAATAGTATAAGGATGTCACGCACGGGCACAATGTTTCCTTCTAAAAGAAAATACCATTAATCAAGACAAGAAGAGAAATGTTAAAGTAGTAGAAAGGTCCAAAGTTGATTTTTTGTATCACTAACTTTGTTGTAAATAACATTATTGGACTCATTTAATAACTGTTTTATTAAAGGTACTTTCCAGTTAAAATTGAAAAAAAAACAGGAGAGTCATACAAGAATCACAGCCTGGCTGCAATTCCAAACTAACTAGATTTTATCTTACCATTACATTGCATTCATTTGTAGCAAAGTCCTGGGGCCCCTGAAGCCCAATGGTAACCTCCAGAGTTAGGGACAGCTGACATCCTTCTGTGTAGAGTGGGTTACAAGGCATGGTGGATGTAATGCAAGGTATATTGATGGGCACCAGACACTTCTTGAATGCAAAGATGTATTGTCTCTTAAACAGAATTGTGAGACAGCGTTAGGGCCAGGACACCATTTAGTAGATTCAATGGTAATTGGCAGACTCTGAGACTTCTATAGGCAGACAGCCATGCAGGGAAAGGCATCCAGCTAGACACCATGTCTGCATGAATAGGACCTCTGTTTTCTGTGGCAACAATCTTGTAACAGTTTACAACAATGGTTGCAATGTACTCCTCCACTTCTTCTACAATCTCCTATTGAAGAACTTCACTCAGCTGAGCTCCCAGTCTTTCACAGGACTAACAGATCCACTAGCCACTTGATCTCCTGAGCTCTTCCAATATTCTCACTTAGTCTCATCCTCAAGCGTCACCCCCGCATCCCTGCTGGGTCCCTAGCTTGGCACTCACAGATAATCCTTAAGCGTCACCCGCTGGCCTGCTTGGTCCCTGGCTTGGCACACAATAATGCTCTGCAAGCGTCACCTCCACTGATTGGGTTCCTGGCTTGGTACCTGCTGAAGTTTTCCCAATTCTTCACTGTCCCTGGCTG
This sequence comes from Rana temporaria, assembly GCF_905171775.1. Taxonomy (NCBI): domain Eukaryota; kingdom Metazoa; phylum Chordata; class Amphibia; order Anura; family Ranidae; genus Rana; species Rana temporaria. Next base: position 79,174,134 of record NC_053497.1, on the reverse strand, counting down.
GTGAGAGTGCTACTCAGGTACTTGCTTCAGCTACTCACAGTGGTCTCTGGTAGCAAAGTGGATGGTCCCTTAGTGGCAACAGCTTCCCCTTCTACCTCCGACCACAGCTGGTTCTCCGGGTGTCAGAACCATTGCTTCTAGTTGAACTGCAAGCTGCAGTCCCAACCCTATGCTGCTCTCATGCTTCTGGATAGACCCTCAGAAAGCCTAGAAGCCAGATGTCTATGGGATAGGCCCAAGGCTGATAGCCAAAAACCCAGGTGAAATTACAACACACGTCCACCCAGACAGCCATCCAGGTGGCACAGAACCAGCAGGCCAAGGGACCCAAGAAAATCCCTGCCCATTGGCTGAAGCACCCCATTCTTTCCTAATCTGTCCTTGCAATTCCCTTGTCTTATCTAATGCCACCAGATACCCGGCCATCTAGTGATAGAAGAGAGAAGTGCAGCAATTCCAAAATTAGGGTGAAATCAATTAACCTCCTATAAATTGGCCAAGGCAACTATCACTTGGCATAAAAATTTAATAGCAACTTTGCCTAAACATCAGGATGCTACACATTTTTAATATAGGCATTGCTGTAGTGCCCCAATCCTGACCTCTTAATTTTTGGGTTTATCAGGTGATTTGCAGGTGCATATTTGATAAATGTAGAATAGTTATACCTAAACTCACCCACTGTAGGCTCCTTTCTGTCTGTAATATGCAAAAAGCCTGATATACAAAAATGTCAGTGTAGCAGAGTGTCTATTTACTTACCATGCTCCAGTGGAAACTAGGGTCATACTTTCTATGAGCAGTACAATGCCAGTTACTACTCCTCTGTAACAGTGGTTGTAAACCCTGTCCTCAGGGCCCTCTAACAAGCCAGGTTTGCAAGATAACTGAAATACATCACAGGTGATATCATTTGCTGCTCAGTGGTTGTAGTATTAACCATAAAATCTGTGTTTCTAATCTCTGTGACTGCTACAACTCTAATTCCCGCTGCCTTATGACTAGCACTATCTATTTATTTTTATTTTTGTATTACCAGCACAACCTCTGTTTCTACTCTCTGTGATAGAACAACCTCCGTCCCTGCTCCTTTATGCTATGCCCAGCACATCTTTGGCTTACACTCTGTGTAAGCAGTACAACTCCTTCCTATTGCTCTATGACCAGCACAACTTCTCCCTTCTCAAAAATCTTATGTTGTTTTTTATTTGTTTCCCATTAAAGTGGAGGTTCACCCGAAAACTAAATTTTTAACATTAGATTGAGGCTCATTTTGTGAAGGGGAATCGGGTGTTTTTTTTAAAATCGAAGCAATACTTACCGTTTTAGAGATAGATCTTCTCTGCCGCTTCCGGGTATGGGCTGCGGGACTGGGCGTTCCTATTTGATTGACAGGCTTTCGACAGGCTTCCGACGGTCACATACAGCGCGTCACGATTTTCAAAAGTAGCCGAACGTCGGTGCGCAGGCGCCGTATAGAGCCGCACCGACGTTCGGCTTCTTTCGGCTACTCGTGACGCAATGTATGCGACCGTCGGAAGAATGTCAATCAAATAGGAATGCCCAGTCCCGAAGACCATACCCGGAAGCGGCGGAGAAGATCTATCTCTAAAACGGTAAGTACTGCTTCGATTTAAAAAAAAAACACCCGATTCCCCTTCACAAAATGAGCCTCAATCTAATGTTAAAAATAGTTTTTCGGGTGAACTCCCGCTTTAGGTGCAGACATTTAACTTTCATCCTGTACTCCTGTATGACCAGCACAATACATTGGGCCAGATTCACAGAAGAAGTACGCCGGAGTATCTACTGATACTCCGGCGTACTTTCAAATTTGCAGCATTGTATCTTTAGTTTGAATCCTCAAACCAAGATACGGCGGCTTTTGGCTTCGATCCGACAGGCGTACGGCTTCGTAGGTGTAATACTTCAGTGCCCGCTGGGTGGAGTTTGCGTAGTTTTCCGTGTCGGGTATGCTAATTAGCTTTTTCCGGCGATTCACAAAGGTATGTGCGGCCGTCGCATTCTCTTACGTCGTCGCTAGTCAGCTTTTCCCGGCGTATAGTTAAAGCTGCTATTTTGTGGCGTATAGATAGACGTGCCATGTTAAAGTATGGCCCTCGTTCCCGCGTCAATTTTTTTTTTTTTGCGTAAGTCGTCCGTGAATAGGAAAGGACGTAACTCACGTCTACGTTCAAAAAATGATGTCGGTGTGACGTCATTTCGCGCAAAGCACGGAGCATGCGCAGTAGGTTCGGCGCGGGAACGCGCCTAATTTAAATAATACAACGCACCATTTGAATCAGGCGAGCTTGCGCCGGAGGGATTTACGCTACGCCGCCGCAACTTTACAGGCAAGTGCTTTGTGAATCAAGCACTTGCCCGTAAAACTTGCGGCGGTGTAACGTAAATGCGATACGTTACGCCGCCGCAGATGTCTCTGAATCTGGCCCATTGTTCCTACTTTTCTTTGACCAGCACAACCTTTTGTTTCTACTCTCTATTACCAGCACAACTTCTGTTCCTACTTTATTTAACCGGTACAACCTTTGTTCCTACTCCTTCAAACCTCTGTTTCTACGTCCCTCTAGCCAGCATAACTTATTTTCCTAATCCTCTATGACCAGCACAAACCCTGTTCCTACTTCTCCATGATCTGCACAACCTTTTTTCCTTCTCTTCAATGACTATAGTGAAACCTCTGTTCTCTGTCCTTTGTGGAAAGTACTTTGGAGTTGTGTAAACATAATAATTATTTTAAAATTACATACAAATAAGCACATATTTATTATGCCACCAGCATTTTTGTCCTATTTAAAAAGCTAAATTGTGTAATGATGGTAGCATTGTAAATAAACCATTAGTCATCAGTCACAGTGGGTGGCACTGGAAAAATATTAGCAGCTTCATCTTCCATGACCTTTCTTTCATATTCTGTTTGTAGCAGGGCCACATTTTGTTTTACCTCCTGAGACATAAGACAGAAGTGAAAATTGCCTATGCTATCTGAGTTTTGGAAGCCAGACATCTGCTCTTTCCTGTTGAGAATTTTAACTCAAAGGTAAAAAAAAGGACTGCATGTCCTGTCATCAAAATGAATTAAATAGGTGAGTAAAAGACGTTTGCTGATCTGGACCATGGGGTGAGCAAGAGTCACCTCTGCTGTTTTATCTGATCGCAGTCAGTACTGGGTTTTCATTCAAGCAGAGAAATATTTCAACTCATCTCTCTGTCTTTTTATTTACTCCACATAATTATTTGTTTGCCTGATTTTTAGTTATCATTTTATTAAAAGGAATACACTTTTATAAAGCATTTTTAGTCTTCTTTTAACAGAGTTTATGTCCATCTATGGATCTTTTAAAGTGGTTGTAAAGGCAGTTTTTTTTCATTTACCTTACGCATTCTATGGTATACCCTTATGGAAGTAATTGCAATTGACATTTGTACTTCCTCATTTTATTATGATCTTTTATTTATATAGCATTACCATGAGGGACACACCACACATTAATTATAACATTACAGAATTACTGGTCACAAGAGCTGAGAGCCATACTTATTACAGTTTATATTTGAATTGGGATGCAGGTCTTATAACCTAAGAAGGCATAATACCAAAGATGTATAAAACGAGTATGATTTGGAATTAAAGCAAATAAATGAGGAGAAAAAAAAACAGACATACTGTATATAATTTGAAATATATCCAAAGTTTCGCCCAGCAGCCAAAAACGCACCTCCCATGCAGCTGGTATATGTCTATGTACAGTTGGCAAAACAGAAGCAGATAACAATATTGGATCTTAAAAAAATATATAATTTTCCACTGAATGGTACAAGCATAGGTAATTTGTATTGTACAGATAACAATATACTCTGTTTCACTGCATCTTTAATATAAATAGCAGCCAAATTGTATTGTGAGCAATGTTTTTTACATTTATGCAAAAAAATGTACTCTCTGTTATAGTATCTTGTTGTTAAAGTCATGTGGACAGTTCTGAAAAAAAATATGTACAGCTGTGCTAATTAATAATTTTATTAAAAGCATCCATGTATTTGTTTCAATCCCTGCAAATTGCTGAATCAATGAATCAAAGCTCATCCTAAGGCCCCTTTCACATTGAGGAGTTTTTCAGGCGGTAAAGCGCTAAAAATAGCGCTGCTATCCCGCCTGAAAAACTCCTGCACTGCAGACTCAATGTGAAAGCCCGAGGGCTTTCACACTGAGGCGATGCGCTGGCGGGAGACAAAAAAATCTCCTGTCAGCAGCATCTTTGGAGCGGTGAGAGGAGCGGCATGTATAACGCTCCTTCACCGCTCCTTCCCATTGAAAACAATGGGAACCGCGGCAATACCGCCCGCAATGCGCCTCTATAGAGGCGCATTGCGGGCGGTATTAACTCTTTATCGGCCGCTAGCGGGGGTTAATACCGCACCGCTAGCGGCTGATACCCGCGGCAATTCCGGCGGTATAGCGCCGCTATTTTTAGCGGCGTTATACCGCCACCGCAGCTCCCGCCCCAGTCTGAAAGGGGCCTTAGGGTTGAACCAAAGCAAAAGCAAAAAAAAAAAAAAACACACTTCCCCACTTTAACTAATCTAAGTCTTATTTAACAAAATATAACTAAAAGTATATTCACTAAAAATGATGTAGTGTTTATGGGGGTGAACTACTAAACTAAAAAAAATAAAGAATAGCGAAAATAAATTACTTGAAACTGATTTTATTTTTACCACTTCAGCTTCGAAAGGATTTACCCCCTTATTGACCACACCATTTTTTGCAATATGGCACTGTGTCGTTTTAACTGACAATTGTGCGGTCGTTGGACCCCAACCAAATGGTTATTTTTTCCCCACAAATAGAGCTTTCTTTTTTTTCAACTCTGCAGTTTGAATTTTTTGCGCTATAAACAAAAGAAAAAAAGATTTTTATTTAAAAAGATAATGGGTTAGATTCAGACACCTTTATGCGGGCGTAGCGTATGCTATATGCTACGCCGCCGTAACTTTGAGAGGCGAGTATGGTATTCAGAAAGATTTTGAGGCCGAAGCTACAGCAGCGTAGCGTATTAGGGCCGGCGTAAGCCTGCCTAATTCAAATGTTGAAGCTGTGGGCGTGTTTTATGTAAATTAAGTGTGACCCCACGTAAATGACGTTTCTAACTAATGGTGCATGCGCCGTCCGTGAACGTATCCCAGTGCGCATGCTCCAAATCACGTTGCAAATAGTCAATGCTTTCGACGTGAACGTAACCTACGCCCCATTCACGGACGACTAACGCAAACGATGTAAAACATGACAAATTTGACGCGGTTTCCGACGTCCATACTTAACATTGGCTGCGCCATGTTTTTGGTGGTTTTTCTTTACGCCTGAAAACGCCTTACGTAAATTACGTATCTTTACTGCGACGGGCAAGCGTACGTTCGTGAATAGGAGTATCTTGCTGATTTACATATTCTAGGCGTAAATCAGCATACACGCCCCTAGCGGCCAGCGTAAATAGGCAGTTAAGATATGACGGCGTAGGAGAATTACGCCGGACGTATCTTAGCAACATTTAAGCGTATCTCAGTTTGAGCATACGCTTAAAGTTGCGACTGCGCGGATTCAGACTTACGACTACGTATCTACGGATACGTCCGTCATAAGTCTATATGAATCTGGCCCTATATTTAAAAAATGTTGGTATAATAAATATCCCCCCAAAAATATAAAAATAACTAATTTCCTCATCAGTTTCAGCCAATATGTATTCTTGTACATATTTTTGGTAAAAAAAAAAAACATATTAAGCATATATTGATTGGTTTGCACAAAAGTTATATAGCCGGATTCAGAAAGACTTACACCGACGTATCTACAGATACGCCGCGTAAGTGTAAATATGCTTCTTCCGGCCGACATAACTTGGATACGACGGCGTATTGTGGGCGCATATTTACGCTGGACGCATCTGGCGCTCCCATTGATTTCCTATTCAAATATGCAAATGAGGGAGTTACGGACGAGCTGAGCAACCACACTTGCAGGACAACACATCTGTATGCTAACATGCCAGGGGCAGCCATGGTCATAGCACTACTAATGTGTCCACAGGTACATAGGATGGCACGGGAGAGGATATACCGCACGCGCATGAACGTCTTTGGCATGGGTGGATCTGAGGTGTATCGCATCTTCAGATTCAGCCCTGCTGCCCTCCTGGAATTAGTCACAGCCCTGCATGATGACATCACCAGCAAGACACAATGCTCACAAGCAGTGGAGCCACTGGTCAAGGTACTGGCAACACTCCATTTCCTTGCAAGTGGATCTTTTCAGTGTACAAGTGGAGTAGTGGCCGGGATGTCACAATCCACCATGAGCAGATGTGTGCACCAGGTTGTCCCCGCAATCCTCACACGCATGTCCCACCACATCATTAGACCCACCCATGAGCATCTGCAGCAGAAAGCAATGCAGGATTTCTACAGGATTGCCGGATTCCCACGCACCGTGGGGGCCATTGATTGCACACATGTGGCACTATGGCCCCCCGTGCCACAGAGCACATATACCGCAATCGGAAGCATTGGCATTCCATCAACGTACAGGTGATAGCCGATGCCCAATGCCTCATATGGCACGTCTGTGCCAAACACCCAGGGTCCAGCCACGACAGCTACATATACCGTCAAAGCAACATTCCAATGGAATTCGAACAGAACGTGTACGGGAACAGCTGACTGGTTGGTGAGTGACATGGGTGTCAGGCATGACTGTCCTACCCCATGATGCAGACATTACGAGGGGCACATTCACGACTAACATCCTCCTGTCTTTTCCCTTCCAGGTGACTCTGCATATGCACTTGGGCCCCATCTCATGACTCCATTCTGGAATCCCAAAACCAGAGGAGAGAGAAAATACAATGCTGCACAAATACGTACCCGTGCAGTGGTGGAACGCACATTTGGCCTCCTGAAGTCCAGTTTCCGATGCCTGGATAAGTCCGGGGGGACCATGTTGTATTCCCCAAACTTTGTGTCCCAGATCATCGGTGCATGTTGCATGCTACACAACTACGCCCTGAGAAAGGGAGATTGACATATGTGATGACCTGACCCCCAAACCAGACAGTCCCCCCCTAACCGAGGCTCCCCGGTCTGCTGAGGGAAGAGCAGTCAGGAGATGCCTTGTGGTAGGCATCTTTGCACGTTAAACACACACATTCATCATGGCACACAAATAATGCACGCATGCACACCACTGTGGTCCCTAGCTCACACACACCACATCCACCTCACATTGGATTAGCCCAAGTCCACCATGCAGGACTTGGGAGCAGAAACGCCGTGCCAAGGCCCCAATGGTGTAACTGTCCATTCATACCACATTCACACGGTTGTGGGGATAACTTCTCCCCGACGACCCGGGGTGATACACCATTCTGGCAGGTATGTCACCCCCACATTCACACACCAGTCACACCAAAAAAATAAGCTCATGACCTTAGCACATAAATAAAATAAAAAAACTCATGACCTGAGCACATAAAAAACATAAAGAAGCTCATACTGTGAGCACAACAGAAAAAAAAGGCACTCATTTGCCCTGACGTGGGCTGCGCCTCGTGCCACGGCTCTGGCTCCTTAGCTGCCTGGGGGAGCCTCAGGTGGGGGGGTGGGGCATCTGGAGGTGGCTCATCCCCAGGTCTGCCACTCCTGGCAGGTGATGGCTGCCTGCCCTCTAATGCCACAGCAATGCGGCTAAGGAACAGATTGGTCTGTGCCTGCATTCTCAGCTGGTGGGTGGTGTTGTGCCGCTGGTGGCGCAGCCTCTGCCTCCCCTCCGCCTAGATGGCAGCCGTTTTGGCCTGTACCGCCACAGTCAGGGTCTTAACCTCTGCCACAAGGTTTGCTGTGGTGGCCTGCAGCTCCCCAAGGCAGGTGACCACTGCAGCGCAATTGCCACTGACATCCTGCAGGCCATCTGTAATCTGTGCCGAGGAGGCCAGGCTGTCTGCCACCCGGTGCAGGTCCCCGGCTATTTCCCCCATATGGCGGATCTGCCGGGCCTGGTCCCTTGCAATTTGGTCCTGCAGGGAATCCGGAACACCCCTGGTCTTCCGCGTCGCCTTCCTGGGGGCAGAAGAGGCTTGGGACCGTGTGTATGCGGAGGCCCTTGAGGGGCTTCCCCTGCTGGGGGCTGAGCCTGAGGGGCTTGCCCTGCTGGAGGGGAGGTCTGAGAGGGCCCAGGCAAAACAGCGGACTCCTCTAAATAGAGGCAACCCTGATCAAGGGTCACCGTCTCCTCCTCAACCACCTCGAGAGGAGAGGTGTGGCCACTCCCCTCCACCGCTGGATCTTGGCTTCCCAGGGTGTCAGGCTGAGGATGTTCCGGGGATGATGGCGTGGGATGGCCACCGGCAGCAGATGGCCCCTGCTCCCTCCAGCACATCTGTGGATGACACAAAGCATTCACATGTTGGTGGACCCACACACTTATTCCCTTCCACCCCCCTCACATGCTACACACTGAATGGGGGATAAAAAGCACTTACCTGTCCTCAAGGCCTGATCAAGGGAATCAAAGCCCTCCAGGCCCTCCAACTGCTCCCTTTCCAGACACCGAGCAATCACCTGCTCCTCCGGGGTCAAGCTCAAATCACATGGTGGTCCACCCCCCGTGCCCCTCTGGTGCTTCCCGATGGCGGCCACCTTCTCCCGGACATGACGCCTCAGGTCATAATTTTTTTTATTAATGTCCTTGTATGTCCGGGACTCATTGCCAAGGGCACTGACATCATTGGCGATGGTCTCCAGGATGACCTGTTTCCTGGCCCGGCTGGTATGGTGACTCTGGGCACCATGGAGAAAGACGTCAAACCTCTCTATGGCAGAGATGAGGACTGCCTTCTCCTCTGGAGAGAAGTTCTTCTTGTCCTTCTCTGAATCCACAGCAGCCATCGCACAGCAAAAGTACCTTGCTCCAGGGGGGGGGAAAGCAGAATGTACTTTTGCGTCGGACGGGTGCATGTCTGGGCGTATTTATGCACTCGGCGTAGGCCGGTGGATCCCAGGAAGTTGCGCCGGCGTAGTTGTGAGCATGCGCACAGGGGAGCGATCATATGTCCACATCACTGCGCATGCTCCGTTGATGATACGCCGGGCGTAAGCCACTGCTCCACGCTCAGGCCATCATTAGCATAAGGTCACACCCACTTACACTTACGCCGGCTTACGCCTTCAAATTTACGTTACGCCAGCGCAACGTTGGGAGCAAGTGCTTTGTGAATACTGTACTTGCCTCTCTATGTTACGTCGGCGTAGCGCATATGAGCTGCGCTACGCTGGCACAAAGATGCGCCTATCTACCTGAATCTGGCTAATAGTGTCTACAAAATAAGGGATAGATTTATGGCATTATTATTATTTATTTTTTTATTATTATTTTATTAGTAATGGCATGATTTTTAGCAGGTCTGAGAATTGCAGCAGACAGATCAGACACATTTGACACTTTTTTGAGTCCAGTGACATTTATACCGCGAGCAATGCTACAAAAATTACTGTACAAATGACACTGTCAGGGAATGGGTTAACACTAGGGGCGATCAAGGGGTTAAATGTGTTCCCTGGGAGGTGTTTATAACTGTGGGGGGGATTGAAAGGGAGTACAGAGAGATCACTGTTCCTAATCACTAGGAACAGGCAACATGGTCCCCCCGGACTGTACTCCCCTGACAGAACAGGGATCTGTTTGTTTACATTGAAAGATCCCCATTCTGGCTCCCTGTGGAGCGGTTGTGGGTGGCTGACAGACATCATGGTCGCCGCCCATGCCTATCGGCTCCACGCCTCTGGCGCCGTGGGTGCGTCCAATATATCTATTGCATTATTGCATTATTATTTTTTTTGTTCCACAAAGATTTTATTGAGAATAAAAAGAGAACAGTGTTACAGATAATACAGCATCAACATTATATATGACAAGCGATCTCCAGGGGAGCCACAACATATTGCTATGCTTGAGATTTAGGAACCAGCAAAACATATATGGTTAGAGTCATACAGCATTGTCAATAACCCCATAGAAACTTTTAACTATCGCATATCTCCCAAGGTGGAAGTAGCTTAAGGTATCAGAGACGAGAGATATCAGGATATTCCTAATCAAAGGCCTCTGGATCCTTTTACAATGTATAACTCATAACCCGTTGTGGCCTGTTACCTACATATACCAGTCCTAAACCTGTCACTATGTTTCCCCCGTTATAGGCAGCATGGGTGGACAGGGTCTGCACAACTCCACCCCGTCCTCCCAGCATTAACAAAGAAAGGAGAGGGAGTAGAGATGAGAAAGGAGAAGAAAGAGCGATACCAGAGAAGGGAGGGAGCGAGAGAGAGAAGAAAGAGGGGAAAAAAAAAGGGGGGGGATACTGCATGAAGGGGAGCGCCGTAATTTAAAGTTACATAGCTGAGGAGATAAGTGAGAGGGGGGGTGGGGAAGCCCACTGCCCTCGCCGTCCACACATTATTGCATTATTGCATTAAGCAATGTACACCTATGCCGATTTTCACAATAGAGAGGATCTGCCGCAGTATAACTGTGGTGGCTGGTCGGCAATTGGTTAACCACTTGACCTCTGGAAGGTTTTAACCACTTCATGATCAGGGTGTTTTTTTGCTATTCAGCACTGTGCTACTTTAACTGGCAATTGCGTGGTCAACACTGTACGCAAATGACATTTTGAAATGTGATTCATACAAATAGAGCTTTCTTTTGGTGGTCATTGATTACCACTGGACTTTTATTTTTATTATATAAAGGAACAAAGACCAACGATTTTGAAAAAAAACAAACAATATTTTCTACTTTCTGTTATAAAACATATCTGATAAAAAAAAAATATATATATATAATTTTTTCATACATTTAGACCAAAATGTATTCTGCTGCATGTCTTTGATAAAAAAATCCCAATAATTGTATATTATCTACAAACTATGGTATATATACTAAAATTTACGCAGCTATAGACGTTATACTGTAATGATGGTGATCAGTGACTTATAGTGGGATGGTGGGCAATCTGGCACCAACAGACAATGGCTGGGAGGGTCCTTAACTGACACTGACATCATTAGTAACACTGTTACAGTGAGCAGTAATAACACTGTACACTGACACTGTACCTATGGCACTGGGGCAATAAAGAGGTTAACTGTGTGCCTAACAGTGTGTAATATATGCTGCTTTTACTTACTAATCTGTCATTTTTTCCTGCCTGCTTCTCAGGGAAAATAAAAAGCCAGATTGCTGTTCCTATGTATACAGAGTTCATTTTGTTTGCAAAACTAGTGCTGTGTCCAACCAAACTCGGAAGAAGATGGTCATGTATGTGACTGTGTTTGTCTCTGCCACCCACGCACGGTATATTTATTGAGCAGTTAGCATTTGGTTAAAAATCAAATAATAGTTTTTTTTTAAATATTCCTAAATATGCTTTGATGATTTAGGTGTCCGTTTATCAAGCAGCAGAAAATAACCGCTGCTAGTTCTCCGGTATTCTCAGAGGAGATCTTTCTCCTCTGAGTGCCTGTTTATGAAGTGGTGTAGATCGCTTTTACTTTTCAGGAGTGAAGTGATCTAAAAGTACTTTGAACTGTGGAGAATGCCTCCTGATTTTGTAATCTCCAGAGACATAGTGACATTACAGTAACAAAAAATCAACACAGAGGTGTCCGTTTATTAGACAGCAGTGAATTAGCGCTGCTGAGTACAAGGCATTCTCAGAGGAGACTAATCTCTTCAATACCTTACAGTACACCTCATATTAATAAAATGTATACAGTTAAAGTCCCCCTACACAATATATATATATATATATATATATATATATATATATATATATATATATATATATATACACAAACACACATACACATACATACACACATACATATACACACACATATATATATATATATGTATGTGTGTGTATACTGTGTATATATATATATATATATATATATATATATATACACACACATACACACACACACACACACACACAAAGTTTCAAGGATACGGGTAGTAAGGAACCCACAAACGCTAGCCGACAAGTGCAGGGGAAAGGGGAGGGATTATAAGCCACAGACTCCTCCTACAAATACAGGTTAGTCAATGGCCAGCCTTCTAACTTGTAGTCAGAGTCTGGATACTGGAGGAAACGTATTACCCCAGCTATAGTGACCTGAGGTGTTCCATGGTCGCATGTATGAGTATGCTTAAAAGAGGGCAAAAAGAAACACAAACTAGGTACAGTAATGTGAAGTATAATGGAAAACATAACAAACAACTAGTACAGCAAAGTTGCAAAAGCTTGTTTGACTTCCACATCAGATCAGGAATGTAACGACTGTAACAGGATGATTGCCAGTGTTCCATGTATTTGGCGACATGAGATGGGACCCCCTGCTTGGATGCTGTGGACGTCAACCCGATCCTTTGGACCTAATCCGTGACATGCCCACTTCCTGTTGGAGCACACGCTGCGTGGGATAATGGACTGGGCACTAGAGGCAGAACAGAGGGAGGAAGAATAGGACTTCCTTATCTCTCAAGGCCCTCTTTATCCAGACAGTGATCCTGTAGGCCCGATGATCACACAGGAAGAGGACGAGGAGGGGGAAGAGGAGGATTGTGTCAGCATGGAGGTGGAGCCTAACACTCAGCAGCAGTCTTCAAGGGATCATTTACAGTCCCCAGAAACCCATGGACTTGTACGTGGCTGGGAGGAGGTGGCTGCAGATCATGTCGTCCTTAGTGACCCAGAGGACTCTGGCCCGAATGCCTCAGCAAACCTACGCTGCATGGCCTCCCTGATCCTGCAAAGCCTGCGAAAGGATCCTCGGATTGGTGGTTTTAAGGAGAGGGATCATTACTGGCTGGCAACCCTCCTTGATCCACGTTACAAGGGTAAGGTTGCGGACCTTATCCAGCCGTCGAAGAGGGAGCAGAGGATGAAAAATCTTCGGGAGGCCTTGCAGAATGGTTTGTGCAACATGTTTCCAGAGCCTGGGAGGATGCAAATTCCTGGTCCTGGACAACGTGTTTCTGAGGCTTCGGTCAGTCACAGAAGGAGCGGTGGAGAAGGTGGCCGTCTGATGTGCAGGTATTCCAGGAAATTTTATCCACATATTCTGAAGATAGTAGAATTTTGGAAGGAGGTCATGAGAATAGTTACGATAGTAACATCAGCATGTTTGGAACAAGAGGCAGAGATCTGGATTAGTAGGGAAGGAAATCATGCCTTCAGGAAACGGGTGGACCTATTACTTTTCTATGCAAGAAAGACAATAGTGTTGAGTTGGATGATGGTTGAAACTCCCTCATTGGTATATTGGAAACATTTAGTGAGTAGCAATGTGCCACTGTTTAGGGAGACATATTGTAATAGAGGACAGGGGGAGCAATATGAAAGAGTGTGGGCAAGTTGCATAGGGAATCCCATGACAGCTTCAGGATAAAATAGGTAAGAAGATAGGGTAAACCACACCATAGAATAAAATGGGAGAAATTAATGTATAAATGTTTTTTTGTGTCAATGAAATGAATGTCAGTGGAATTTTATAAATGTAAGTTGTGAAATGTCTATTTTTGTATGAAAAAAATAATAATAAAGAGGTATTAACAAAAAAAAGTTCATTAAAGAACCGGGCTAGGTATGGGGAGAAAATCTGAGAAAATCTATTATGATAAGGAATGGAAAAGCTGCCTAGTTAAGTGCTTTTTTCATTTCTGGATGACATGAATAATTTCTTCTGTGGAAATCGCATCCTTTTATTTTAGGGATCTGGACAGAAAAAGTGGTCCATGTCAGGATGATTATTTGCGTTATAACGTTTTTGGTAGAATTCATGGAAGGCACCCATAATTTGTTGCAGGTTCTGTTCCTCCTGCCACTTTTATTTTAGGTAAATGATGTGATCAAATTTTAAGGTATAGTCTTGTCGCTAACATCGAACATGATTTATTATTTTGGAAGTAAAACCGGACACCACTCCATCTTACTGTAGATGTTTCTAGGCTTTAGAGCTGAGAGCCAGGTCAAGTGCTGTACGGACGAGTCTAATTGTGAAATGGGAATCAATTTAGGGTTTTGTTTGTGTTTTTTACACAAGGAGAGGAATTTTGTTTTGAGTTTATCTATCTCGAAGCGTATGGCGCAATGGATTTGGATGGTCATTTGAATTAGTCTACCTCTAATTGTGGCTTTGTGAGCGGCCCAGAGATATATTCACGTACAGAAGTATTCATGTACAGCTTTCTCAATTTCAATGGATTTAAAGGGGTCACTTAGTATGGCTTCGTTGAGTCTCCAGTGTCCAGGGCTATTGGAGCCCAGAGGAAATTTGAAGAGTATAAAGACTGCCAAGTGATCGAACCAGGCAGGGTCTCTAATGAAGGATTTAGTGACCAATGGCGGATTGTGGTGCTGAGATGAAAATGTGAACAATCCTCGCAAACAAGTTGTGTGGGTAAGAGAAATGGGTATTGTCTCGCATTGTGGGGTTGATTTTTCTCCATATATCAATTAACCTTTGACAAAGAATCTGTGAACTCTGTTTAGACGGGCGGATAAGGCACACGCCTTTAAGTCTATTTTTATCCATCCCTTCATCAAAAGCCACATTAGAGTCCCGTCCCCCCATAGATCACTGTGCCCTCCACCAGAGGCTCTAGACTATTAAACATAAGTTAGAAAAAGTGGGCTTGGCCCTTGTTGGGTGCATAATACGATATGAATGTGTAAATTTACTTGACCAAAATAAATCTCCCCTCTGGGTCCTTAAACTCAGTGAGGAGTGTGAACTTGCATCTATGTGAGAATATGATGGCTACTTCTTTAGTTTCATCCTCAGCATTCGCCAAATTGAAGGTTAGGAATTTAGCTTGAAGAAAGGAAGGTTTATAGTGTCTAGGGAAATGAGTCTCTTGTAAGAGGATAACATCAGCTTTCTGACTATGATAATGTTGAAAGATCTTTCGTTGTTTGACCGGTGAATTCAAGTCTTGCGGATTATGTGTAATTACCTTCATGGTAGGGGGTGGGACCCAAAATCAGATATTAAAAAAAAAGGGATAGGGTAAGTTCGCTGGGTAAGGTCTATGATTTCCAAGCCTGGTGGGTGGCATGATGTGTCTCGAATGCAAAGATGGTAGTTCTAGGATCATCTGGGTAGGTCACTGAAAGAGAGAAAGGGTTAATACCACAGGAAAATAACATCTAACACATATAGACAGAAAGAAAAGGTGAAAATAGACAATAACATACCCTGTAGGCTGGGGGTGGGGGGGAGTTTCCCTCCTTGTCTACTGGAAAAAATGTGTGTGTCGCCTACTGGAGAGAGGCCTGACCTGCCCCTGAGTGAGACAAAACTTCAAACTCTTATGCAGGTGGAGGTACATAAATACCACTCCGGCTATCAACCTCTCCCTACATAAGATGCAAAAATAATGGCTTAGAGCCTTATGAGTTACATACCTTAGTGACTGGTTAAGGTCAAGGCCATAGAGTAGCCAATATATTCTTCCACACTCTCTGCAGGGAATACAGTCTCAGATAACCCTCTGGGGTTATGATCTGAGGGTAAAATTATTAGGAGATGGTACCTGAGCAGAGTGGCAAAATATTGCCCATGTATAAGGTCCGCTAAACTGTGGAAGCATGCATCAGCACCTAGAAAACACAGTGGGCCAGATTCAGGAACATCAGCGGATCTTTGGTCCGGCGCAGTGCATCTTTTTTACACTGCGCCGGAGCAGCGCAGAGAGGCATGCTAGTGATTCAGGAAACTTTTTTCCTGTCTCTTGCCCCGGCGTGGCGGATTTTACACGGCGTAAGGCGGCGTAGCGCGGCGTAAGGCGGGGTAGAATAAAATGGGTGGCTCCCTATGCTAATGAAGCGGGGAGCGTGGCGCAGGGGTCACGCCGGGGCGCATCTTAGACCGCACATGCTCAGTGACATCCAGGGGTAAATGCCCCAATCTGCACATGCTCAGAACTGCGCCCCGGCGTGATCCCTGAGCTACGCCGACCCACTACCAAAGCCCAGTCCATGAATCAGCCCAGACTTCCGCCCTGCAGGTGCAAATGTACTGAAGCTTTTTTTTTTCTAAGCTAGGTCGTTTGCATTGTGGTGGGGCAGTTATGGCTGATGAGGAATCCTCAGGTGGGCGGATGACCAATTTCAGCCCAGAGGAGAGGGCTGTAATTATTGAGGGCCTCTCCCAACATGGGGACCACCTCTATGTGTTGTCCAGCAAGTGTTGTTGCTCAGGTCGTCTGTAACGCTGCTGCTTTAGCTGCTCTCCAGCTGACCTGTGCAAGTGTGGTGTAAAGTTACCCCTGCTTTATAAAGGGTAACTTTCGGCTGCAAACCAGAGTTACACGCACCGGAAGTAGCCTGCGCCGGCAATTCGTAATTTGCTGAATCGGACCAACTCCCTCATTTGCATATTTAAAATAGAAAAACCAGGGCCGCGCTAGTTCAGACCAGCGTAAATGGGCGCCCACGCCGCACCGGCGTGGAAAGGTCCAAACGAAAAAAAAAAATCTACGTTACGGCGTAATATTGTTTGCTGAATACGGCGCGGAGATACGCCGGCGCAAATTGGCATTTACGCCGCGCATCTCAGTCTACACCGGCGGAAATTGTTCCTGAATCTACCCCAGTATCACCAATATAACGTAGCAATAAGATAGAGTCCATCTAGGGCCAGATTCAGGAACATCAGCGGATCTTTGGTCCGGCGCAGTGCATCTTTTTTACACTGCGCCGGAGCAGCGCAGAGAGGCATGCTAGTGATTCAGGAAACTTTTTTCCTGTCTCTTGCCCCGGCGTGGCGGATTTTACACTGCGTAAGGCGGCGTAGCGCGGCGTAAGGCGGGGTAGAATAAAATGGGTGGCTCCCTATGCTAATGAAGTGCCGACCGTGGCGCAGGGGTCACGCCGGGGCGCATCTTAGACCGCACATGCTCAGTGACATCCAGGGGTAAATGTCCCAATCTGCACATGCTCAGAACTGCGCCCCGGCGTGATCCCTGAGCTACGCTGACCCACTACCAACGCCCAGTCCATGAATCAGCCCAGACTTCCGCCCTGCAGGTGCAAATGTACTGAAGCTTTTTTTTTCTAAGCTAGGTCGTTTGCATTGTGGTGGGGCAGTTATGGCTGATGAGGAATCCTCAGGTGGGCGGATGACCAATTTCAGCCCAGAGGAGAGGGCTGTAATTATTGAGGGC
Organism: Rana temporaria; assembly: GCF_905171775.1. Taxonomy (NCBI): domain Eukaryota; kingdom Metazoa; phylum Chordata; class Amphibia; order Anura; family Ranidae; genus Rana; species Rana temporaria. The sequence continues at coordinate 79,156,829 of NC_053497.1, read as the reverse complement.
CTCTCCCAACATGGGGACCACCTCTATGGGCCACAGAGTGGCTGCCCCTGGCATGTTGGCACACAGATGTGTTGTCCAGCAAGTGTTGTTGCTCAGTTCGTTTGTAACGCTGCTGCTTTAGCTGCTCTCCAGCTGACCTCTGCAAGTTTGGTGAAAAGTTACCCCTGCTTTATAAAGGGTAACTTTCCGCTGCAAACCAGAGTTACACGCACCGGGAGTAGCCTGCGCCGGCAATTCGTAATTTGCTGAATCGGACCAACTCCCTCATTTGCATATTTAAAATAGAAAAACCAGGGCCGCGCTAGTTCAGACCAGCGTAAATGGGCGCCCACGCCGCACCGGCGTGGAAAGGTCCAAACGAAAAAAAAAATCTACGTTACGGCGTAATATTGTTTGCTGAATACGGCGCGGAGATACGCCGGCGCAAATTGGCATTTACGCCGCGCATCTCAGTCTACACCGGCGGAAATTGTTCCTGAATCTACCCCACAGTAATATTGGTATTGTGATGTATATGTAGGGGCAAAATGACCCAGGAAAGAGCTGATTGCAAGATGGAAAGCTGATTTTCCCATTTTAAGGGAGGGTTTGGGCACAAGCGATGCACCTGCAACCACTCCCACCACTTCACTGATTCGTATGTGGCCTCCTTTTCGATTTTTCAATTGACGGGGAATGAATGACTGGGCAGTGCTCTTTGCGGCCATTGCCGCATTACTTCCGGTTTCCTGGCTCACTGCTGAGTGGACAGCAGTGGTATCATTCACTATGGCGGTACGGAGCAGCCCTTTCTCCTCCTGGCCTACCTCCTTCCTTACGGTTAATATGCACAGGGGGTACTATGTACAGGGGAAATATGTAGAGGAGGGGGGTAAATATGTAGGAGGGGTAGTATGCACAGGGTGTAATATGTACTGGAGGGGTAATATGTACAGGGGGTAATATGTACAGGGGGGTAATATGTACATGAGGGGGTAATATGTGCAGGGGGGTAATATGTATAGGAGGGGGAAATATGTACAGGAGGGGGGGGTAAAATGGTCAGGGGGGTAATATGTACAGGAGGGGGTAATATGTACAGGAGGTAATACGTACAGGGGGGTAACATGTACAGGGGGGGGGTAATATGTACAGGAGGGGCTAATATGTACAGGGAGGGGGTAATATGTACAGGAGGAGTTTAATCTGTATATGGGGGTAATATGACAGCACCGCTAGGCCAGTCTGAGGGGGGTCACTGATGTAAGGGGGAAGTAAATACAATAATGTAAGGGGGCACTGATATAAAGGTTTCCCCCGTATATCAGTAACCCCCCCCTTACCTTAGTGTATTCTTTCTGCGGAAGATGGTCCCCCCCTCCACGTTCCCAGAGTTCCTGGGGTCCCCCTTGATGATTGACTACTTTTACCACTTTTAACTGAAATTAGCTTTTATAAATATAAAGCCCTATGTGCTTTTATATCTGTCTTCTCTATATATAATACACTAATTAAATGTGCTTTAAAATGTATGGTTTTCCCTTTCATAAACAAGAAAATGATGACGCTATGCTGTTACGCTGGTATAATAATGCTGTGGGGCTGATATGAAATTTTTTCCAGGGCTGGTTTTTATTCCCAGTCTGGCCCTGGGGTAATATGCCCTCTGCGTGTCTTCTGGGTTCACGGCTCTGGCACTGTGAGTGGCCAGATCTGCGATGAGTTTTCTTCCTGTCAAGGTCCGGCAACGTCTGCTGGGCATTCAGAGCGCATGCGCCGCCGACGTCAGGTTTGGGAGATATTAATTTTACCTACAGGTAAGCCTTATTATAGGCTTACCTGTAAATAAAAGTGTCAACTTTGGGTATACAACCACTTTAAATATCACCCAGTCCAGTGGTGGCTGGTGCTTAAATTTTTTTGGGGGTGCAAACAAACTGAAAAAAAAAAAAAAAACATCAATTGCAGCCTCACTGTGCCCATCAAACAGCCACTGTGCCCATCAAACGCTGCCACTGTGCCATCAAACGCTGCCACTGTGCCCCAAGTGCTGCCACTGTGCCCTAAGTGCGTATGCATAGCGTTGAGCCCTCTGTTCACATTTTTGAGCACATATTAAAGTTAATGGATCTAATCTGGTGCTTCAAAAAAACACCCTTGCTGCTGTAATTTAGGCGCCCGGCGCTCAAAAAGGGGCTGGGCACCTGAAATGGGGGTGTCGGCTACGACCATAGATAGATTTGTGCATTGCAATTAATTAGAGCGGTGACATGAGGGGGGGGGGGCGGTGCTCCTGCACCCTTTATGGACGCACCGCCACTGACCCAGTCCCTGCTGAACCAGCAATTTTTTAGATCCATGTATTACCATGTATGTACCAGCTTAATTGTCCTGAGCTGACAAATATCTTAGAACTTTTCTAACATATTTTCACATGCAAGCTGTGCAAAAATAACTTTTGTTTGGAGCACTGCAAGCAATTCACTGTTTTTTCTGACAAGTTATGCTGACACATCAAAATCTCGGGAGACAGCTCCACCCTCCTCCAGCACACAGAAGGTGACTGACAACTGCTGCTATGCATGTTTCCCTATGAGACTATGTATGGGGGTGTGTGTCCATTCCCTCCACTTAGCTCTCCATACTATTCTGTGTAGTGTGTGATATCAGATCCCAACCCCCTGCCGGCTGGAGCTGAGAAAAAGTCTTTGGCCAAGATTCTCGTATCTGGGCGTAAAACTGCGGCGGCGTAACGTATGTCATTTACGTTACACCGCCGCAAGTTTTACAGGCAAGTGCTTTATTCACAAAGAACTTGCCTGTAAAGTTGCAGCGGCGTAGCGTAAATCCCCCAGTGCAAGCCCGCCTAATTCAAATGATCCGGGTAGGGGGCGTGGATCATTTAAATTAGGCACGTTCCCGCGCCAAACGTACTGCGCATGCGACATCCCTAAAATGTCCCGATGTGCATTGCGCTAAATGACGTCGCAAGGACGTCAATGGTTTCGACGTGAACGTAAATGGCGTCCAGACCCATTCACGGATGACATACGCAAACAACGTACATTTTTTAATTTTGACGCGGGAACGACGGCTATACTTAACATTGTTTGCCCCCATATAGCAGGGGCAACTTTGCGCGTTGCAAATCTAACGTAAACGTCGTAACTTCACTGCGTCGACCGCGCGTACGTTCGGGAATTTGCATATTTTGCCAATTTGCATACTCGATCAGGAAAACGACGGAGGCGACACCTAGCGGCGAAAAAAAAATTGCATTTAAGATCCGACAGCGTAAGAGCCTTACGCCTGTCGGATCTAATGGTTATCTATGCGTAACTGATTCTAAGAATCAGTCGCATAGATACGACGGCCCAGATTAGGACTTACGACGGCACACATTGCGTTGCGCCGTCGTAAACCCTTTGAGAATATGGGCATTTGTTCCTGTGTTTTATAAGCCTCTAGAGAAGAAAAACAGGTACAACTAATGTAGGAGGCTTTTCTTTATCTCTGTTTATCACCTGAGGCTACTCTCTTCACTTCTCTTTACAACCCCTTTAAACATCAGCAGAATGATTGGTTACATTTTAAAGAAACAACTGCATGCCTTAGCAGTTTCAGTTCTAAAATTGTTGCTAATAAACAATATGTTGGAAAAATATCAACCTTATTAACACCACAGGAAGCACCTTCCTGGGAAGCTACTCTGTCTTCACGTGTAACTTAAAAATGCAAAAAAAGTGTGTGAAGAAAATAATGATGTTTAGAATAGATTCTTTGAGATACAAGTTTTTTTTGTTTTTTTTTTAATGTTCAGTTTCTGGTGCAAAGGAAAGCAAAAACACAGTTTGTATACATGTTTTATTTCAAGCCTGACTAAAAATCTGCACATAAAAATGTACTGCATAAACAGTATCCACATGTATTCTAAGGCCAATAAAGCTGCACTTTAGTCAGCTGAGGTAAGCCATCTTGGTCACTGATTATTGTATATTAATAAATAATTATCGGAAAAACAAAAGGGGTCCCTTTGAAAATGCTATATGCCTGGCTGCTTGTGGTTTTAGTACTCTGAGGTAGTCTAAAAATTCCCCCATCAACATAGGCCCAGATTCACGTAGATCGGCGCATATTTATGCCGGCGTAGCGCAGCTCAAATGCGCTACGCCGACGTAAAACAGAGAGGCAAGCAAAGTATTCACAAAGCACTTGCTCCCAACGTTGCGCCGGCGTAACGTAGATTTGAAGGCGTAAGCCGGCTGAAGTGTAAGTGGGTGTGACCTTATGCTAATGATGGTCTGAGCGTGGAGCAGTGGCTTACGCCCGGCGTATCATGAACGTGCGCATGCTCACAACTACGCCGGCGCAACTTCCTGGGATACGCCGGCCCACCGGCTTACGCCGAGCGCATAAATACGCCCAGACATGCGCCCGTCCGGCGCAAAAGTACATCCTGCTTTCCCCCCCCCCTGAAGCAAGGTACTTTTGCTGAGCGATGTCTACTGTGGAGTCAGAGAAAGACAGGAGGAAGAAGAATTTCTCTCCAGAGGAGAAGGCTGTCCTCATCTCGGCCATAGAGAGATATGATGTCTTCCTCCATGGCGCCCAGAGTCGCCATACCAGCAGGGCCAGGAAAGAAGAAATCCTGGACACGATCGCCAGTGATGTAAGTGCCCTTGGCAATGAGTCCCGGACCTCCAAGGACATTAAGAAAAAAAATTATGATTTAAGGCGGCATGTCCGGGATAAAGTGGCGGCCATCAGGAAGCACCAGAGGGGCACAGGGGGTGTACCACCATCTGATGTGCGGTTGAGCCCGGAGGAGGAGGTGATCGCCAGGTGTCTGGAGAGGGAGCAGTTGGAGGGCCTGGAGGGCTTTGACTCCCTTGATCAGGCCTCGAGGACAGGTAAGTGTTTTTTATCCTCTATCCGGTGTGTAGCATGTGAGGGGGTGGAAGGGAACATGTGACAAGTGTGTGGGTCCACCAACATGTGAATGCTTTGTGTTTTCCACAGATGTGCTGGAGGGAGCGGGGCCATTTCTGCCGGTGGCCATCCCACGCCATCCCTGGAACATCTGGCTCAGCCTGACCCCCTGGGAAGCCAAGATCCAGCGGTGGAGGGGAGTGGCCACACCTCTCCTCTCGAGGTGGTTGAGGAGGAGACGGTCAACCTTGATCAGGTTTGCCTCTACTTTGAGGATTCTTCTGCTTTGGCCGGGCCCTCTCAGACCTCCCCCCAGCAGGGGAAGCCCCTCAGGCTCAGCCCCCATCAGGGGAAGCCCCTCAAGCTCAGCCCCCAGCAGGGGAAGCCCCTCAAGGGCCTCCCCATACACACGGTCCCAAGCCTCTTCTGCCCCCAGGAAGGCGACGCGGAAGACCAGGGTTGTTCCGGATTCCCTTCCGGAACATCTTGCAAGGGACCAGGCCCGCCAGACCCGCCATATGGGTGCGATAGCTGGGGACCTGCACCGGGTGGCAGACAGCCTAGCCTCCTCGGCACAGATTTCAGACGGCCTGCAGGATGTCAGTGGCAATTGCGCTGCAGTGGTCACCTGCCTTGGGGAGCTGCAGGCCACCACAGCAAACCTTGTGGCAGAGGTTAAGACCCTGACTGTGGCGGTACAGGCCAACACGGCTGCCATCGAGGCGGAGGAGAGGCAGAGGCTGCGCCACCAGTGGCACAACACCCGCCAGCTGAGAATGCAGGCACAGACAAATCTGTTCCTCAGCCGCATTGCCGTGGCATTGGAGGGCAGGCATCCATCACCTGCCAGGAGTGGCAGACCTAGGGATGATCGATGATCGATAGGGATGATCGACCTTCAGATGCCCCACCCCCCCACACGAGCCATCTTTGCTGATGACATTTTGATTTTTACATCCCACCCCTCCTTAGACATAAATGTCATCACACAAATCTTTGATGAATTCTGAACATATTCAAGTCTCTGCATACATTTCAATAAAAACATTTCAAAAAAAATTTGATACTTCCCCTAAACAGAACAAACTCTTCACACTGGACCATTTCATTTCCAAATGGCAAGCTTTTATGAAACATGTCTTACCATGCAACTGCTTTGCTTATTCCATTCCATTCCATTTCCCTGAAAGGACTTACCTATCCAATATTCCAACTGCAGCTTCTGACTCAAATGTTCCCTACTCTGGATGCCTAGGATGGATCTCTTATTGACCCACTACTACAGCTCTACAGTATTTTACTCCATGTTCTATGATTCTAGCTATTATCTGCTATATAGTTATATTACTTTCAGTTTGATATTTATTTTGTTGTGTTTACCTTGGTCACACTTAGCTCAGCCCACCTCCCTGGGTAGAGATGATTTGTGTAGACTTTACCATGCAAATACTTTTTTCGGAAAGTTATCTTTGCTTCACATTTTTTCTATGTTGATTGCTATGATGGTTTGCCAGGGTCACTTCACCTTGATCTGTAATACTCCTGTTTTTATAACATGGCTTTGTTGGTCAATGTACAGTTTTTTGTATTAAAATATATAAAACAAACTAAAAAAAAAAAGATTTTTGTCTTTTTAGCTTTATATAGCAAAAAAAAAAAAAAAAAAAATACAACCAAAACAAGTCTCTATCTGTCTCAAAAGATTATATAAAATTCATCTGGGTACAATGTTGCATGGCAAAATATTTTTCAGTCAAATTATCACAGCACAGGAAAAATGGCCTAGATAGGAACATGCTGGTATTGATGTGGTAAATATAGTGCTACAGGATCCAGCAGGCTTGTCTAGATATTTTAAAAAACAAACCTATAACCTTTGGTTACATAATTCTCTACTGTCTAACTTCTGAGAGCTTAGAGTTCTTGAAAACCAAGGAACAAATTGACCAATATTTTCATAGACACAAGTTTGGAGCTTCTAAGAAAATAGGAAGACTAGCAGCCATACGAATTGATCAAATCCAGCTGCCCAAGAAGAATAATAAGGACATCTCAGCAAGGAGTCTTTGTCCCCAACAGAGTTGAAAAGTAAAATGTTCATATTTTACCAGAGTGTACCTTTAATATGCCATAATATTTTTTTGATCTGCTATTTCCATTAGGTTGCAGAAATGTTCTTCTGCTAACATTTGACTTAGCACTGGTCTAGTTCCTCTTGCTGTGAATATTTTATCTGATTTATTTTATATTAATGGGCAACATTGTATTATCCCTGTAGTTCAACTAAGTTCAAAGACTGTTCTGCAGAAATACATTCTTGCTGTGGATGCATCTGTGAAATATTCTCTTTCTGCATTAACATTTTGTGCACAGAGCACAATGGACACGCAGTATGCTTCAAGGGAGATTAATCACATTCCCATACTATGAAAGTGAATGAAAATGAGCTGGTCCAATTTTTTTTTTGCAGGAAAAGTCTTATTTCTTTTAGAAACCTATATTCTGAATGGTGAATGATATCCTGAGATGTGTAATTTTTTTTACACATTCCTTTGTTTTCATTCTCTGTGATGTAGCATAAAGCTTCCTCGTGAGGCATGAAAATGTGTTTTTCACTTTTCTGTCGCATTTTCTCTTGAGTATTGGAGAAATCAATTTAGGAGGATTTTATTTTATTTGTGAGATGCAAACACATATACATAAATGCATGCTGCCTTCTGAGAATAATGAGCTTTGGGAAAAAGATGTCACTACTTTTTACTGACACAAACATATACATATCACACAAATGCTAGCAATAGATCCTGTTTAATAAGGAAAGAAAGATAGGAGAGAATTTATTTAAACCAGAGCTAAGATGGAACTGTTACCTATAGCAACAATCAGGTTTTGTCTCTTAAATTAACCACTTGAGTATTTACCGTATATACTCGAGTATAAGCCGACCCCAATATAGGCTGAGGCACCTAATTTTACCACAAAAAACTGGGAAAACGCATTGACTGGAGTATAAGCCTAGGCTGTCCATCTGTGTGCCTCACTTTGCCTCACTGTGTCCATGCCTCACTGTGCCCATGTCTCACTGTCTCATTGTGCCCATGCCTTACTGTGCCTCACTGAGTCCATGCCTCACTGTGCCCATGACTAGACCTACATTTAACTTGGGAGTATATAGAAGGGGTGCCCGGCTTTGAAAAAATCGGTGCTCCCCGACCGTAGGTCCCCCAGACAGCAAACTTTGCACACTTGTATAGAACTGGGGCTACATGTGTGCAAATTTTGGGGTCCAGAGGATCTACGGTCGGCCAGTACCAGGTCCCCAAAGTCTGAGAGATTAGGCGCAAAAAGGTGACTCAAGTATAAGCCGAGGGGGGCATTTTCAGCACAAAAAAAATGTGCTGAAAAACTCGGTTTATACTCGAATATATATATACCTGTATTATTTCTTAATTATCAGGCATGGTTTCATTTTACAGTACTGTGATTGTTGGACTGGCAGATACTTTGTCATGCGATACTGTACCTTAATGAATTTGATATAATTTTTAAGATAGATATAACTTTTTTAGTGGTATTCAATTACCAAAAATCCCAGGGCAGTATCAACACCCCCAAATTACCCCTTTTTGGCAAGTAGACACCCCAAGGTAATCTTGATTTTTGCCACAATGTTTTGGAAATAAAGAAGCATGCTGATATGGAGGAGGCTAAAATATAGAGCTTTGCGATTGTGCTCTAGATACAGCGCACATGGTGTCATACACAAAGAGAGGAGAATACATACACAGAGAGGGCCTAATGTACAGGTCACAAACAGTAGGGGGGGTGAAAATGAGAGGGTTTATGTGCAGACATGCAGAATAATGAAGATGAGGGATCAATATGCACATAGAGAGGCAAGCTAGAGATCAGATGCATAGGAGAGAAGAGAGAGTAAAGGGTTAAAAACGATTATATGTTGTTTTGCTCCAAAACTAGTGAGGATTGTCTTTTGGAAGTTGATATTTTTTATTTGCTACAGCTTTACTTTGAACTTGGTACTAGTAGTAAACATAATGCTGTGTGGATTTAAGTATATATGACCCATAACTAAATTTTTCTTTCTAAAGCACTGCCAGGTATTACATTTTATAAAATGAAATTTTCATATTTTTTTTTACAATTCCTTACTATTTAGTGCTGCTGATCTTCTCCAGCAGCTTTCTGCCACTTTCTGTTAACATTCACTTGCTCTATCATCAGCTATACATCTTTGCTCTGAACCAGCATTCTAATGCCCTGTACACACGACCGGTTTTCCTGACATGCCAAAACCCAACGTTTTTCCCTGATGCGATTCCTCTCAAGCCTGCCTTGCATGCACACGTTCAGTCAAAAAAATGCTCGATCAAAGCCCTTCGGGCTGCTTTTGCTTATCCTCGTGTTAGTAAAAGTTTGGTGAGAGACGATTTGCGCTTTTCAGTCTTTGTTCTTTTCAGTCAGCGTGCTTTTCAGTCGTTACAGCGTGACGAATGTGCTATCTCCATTTCGAACGCTAGTTTAACCAGAACGAGCGCTCTGTCTTATACTTAATTCTGAGCATGCACATGTTTTTCCCCTCGGAAAAGCATACAAACGAGTGGCTTTCGCAACGAGAAAAAGACTGACTGGAAACACGACGGGAAAAAATAGAGCAGGCAGTTTTCTCGTTGAGAAAACTGCTATGGAGCATACACACGACCGGTCGTGTGTACGAGGCATAACAGTGATGACTGTGGACCAGGCCCATGGTTGTTGATACCATCATGTGATCTGTGTATGGATGGACTGCATATTAGCTTCTATGCCCTTTATGCCATCTCATGCTTATTTAACTGGGCTGGCAACTTAGACTAAGAAATATATAAATAAGTAGGAATGATCTGAACTGCCCTGGATTCAGTTTGAGCTGTGTTTGGTGAACTTCAAAGTTCAGATGCTGAACAAAAAAAGCATTAAAGTCAATAGGATCCAAATCTTTTAAATCAAAATTGTCCATTTGCTGGGCTAATAGGCAAAATATAGTCAAGAAATAACATGAGGATGGACACTGCTCTAAGGAACATAAACCAATACAAAAAATAAATAAATACAAAAATCACTGCTCACTGAAATTTTTTAAGCACCAACATTTACAAAGGAAAAATGGTTTTAAATTACTGACAAATGAAATTTCTGCAAAAGTGCAGCACTCTTAATAGTTACAATATAAATGATAAAATAGTGTATGAAGGGTGATACCTCAAAACCTGCGCAAAAGTGAAATAATAACAAAAATAGTAACAATGTGAATGGGAGCAGTTTGTTGTATGAGAAGGTAAGTGAAAAAACAAATCAATGCTGAATTGATTGAACCATGCTCCTTAATATTTAAAGTGCAAATGTGCAAGTATGGTAAATGTATAAAAAAAATCTCTCTCATTAAAGACCAACATATAAACGCTGTACCTCTCGATGCTCCTATCTCCGCTGATCCCTGCCCCTCTGCTGCACACACAGACACACAGCGCCACACCAGAGGGACACACTGGAGAAAAGGAGTACCATTGGCGGCACGTAGCGGATATTTTCCCAGGACTGCCGGCATGGCATTGAACAGGGGCAAGCTCACGCATGACTGGAGCTTCACTGAGACAGAGGCTGTGGCTGCGCCCTATGTGGTAGTGCGCCCTAGGCGGCTGCCTACTTCACCTTGTGGTAGCACTGGCCCTGTTTATGAAAGGAAAATCCATTTTGCACTACAATTGCAAAGTGTACTTGGAAGTGCAGTCGCTGTAAATCTGAGGGGTCGATCTGAAATGAGGGGAAGCTCTGCTGATTTTATCATCCAATCATGGGCAAGCTAAAATGCTGTTTTTATTTTCCTTGCTTGTCCCCCTCGGATCTACAGCAACTGCACTTCCAAGTGTACTTGTAGTTTGCACTTGTAGTGCAAAGTAGATTTGCCTTTCGTAAATAACCCCCACTGACTAACTGAAAAATCTTAGGAGTAGAAGAAGGAAGTCAGCATGTGTTAGTTAAATACAGCAAAACCTTTGATGTTGTCAACTGTGCAGAATGATGGAACGTCCTCTGAAAATTGGATGTACCTGAAAATCTCAGGCCCCGTACACACGGCACTAAGCGATCGTTTTTCTGATCGCTGTATTAGTGTCGCTCGTGCCACTAGGTAGCTAGTTTTTTTGGAGGTTCGCCGCCATGTTTTTATAGCGTTAGAAAATTTATGGGGGTACTTAACGCTATAAAAACATGGCGGCGAACCTAAAAAAAACTAGCTACCTAGCGGCACGAGCGACACTAATACAGCGATCAGAAAAACGATCGCTTAGTGACGATGGCAAAAGGGGGGTGAAAGGGTTAACTAGGGGTGATCAAGGGGTTAAAACCTTTATTGGGGGGGGTAGGGGGCTACCCTGGACCTAACACTTTTAACCCCTTGATCACCCCCTAGTTAACCCTTTCACCCCCCTTTTGCCAGCGTCACTAAGCAATCGTTTTTCTGATCGCTGTATTAGTGTCGCTGGTGCCGCTAGGTAGCTAGTTATTTTTTAAGGTTCGCCCGCCAGGTTTTTATAGCGTTAGGTACCCCCATACATTTTCTAATAAAGGTTTTAACCCCTGATTGCCCCTAGAGTTAACCCTTTTACCCCCTATTACCAGTGTCACTAAGCGATCATTTTTCTGATCGCTGTATTAGTGTCGCTGGTGCCGCTAGGTAGCTAGTTAGTGCCAGTAACGCTTACACCCACGCGCAAAGCATACTCCCCCCATATGTGGAATTATACCCCAAAATACATTCTGCTTCTTCTCCTGAGTACGGGGATACCACATGTGTGGGACTTTTTGGGAGCCTAGCCGCGTACGGGACCCCAAAAACCAATCACCGCCTTCAGGCTTTCTAAGGGTGTAAATTTTTGATTTCACTCCTCACTACCTATCACAGTTTCGAAGGCCATAAAATGCCAAAATAGCACAAAAACCCCCCAAATGACCCCATTTTGGAAAGTAGACACCCCAAGCTATTTTCTGAGAGGGATGTTGAGTCCATGGAATATTTTATATTTTGACACAAGTTGCGGGAATATGATAAACTGATTTTTTTTTGCACAAAGTTGTCACTAAATGATATATTGCTCACACATGCCATGGTTAAATGTGGAATTGCACCCCAAAATACATTCTGCTGCTTCTCCTGAGTACGGGGATACCACATGTGTGGGACTTTTTGGGAGCCTAGCCGCGTACGGGGCCCCGAAAAGCCTTCAAGATTTCTAAGGGCATACATTTTTGATTTCACTCCTCACTACCTATCATAGTTTTGAAGACCATGAAATGCCAAGATGTCACACAACCCCCCCAAATGACCCCATTTTGGAAAGAAGACACCCCAAGCTATTTGCTGAGAGGCATGTTGAGTCCATGGAATATTTTTTTTTTTGCCCCAAGTGATTGAATATTGACCAAAAAAAATTTACAAAACATTGTCACTAAATTATATATTTCTCACACATGCCACGGTTATATGTGGAATTGCACCCCAAATACATTCTGCTGCTTCTCCTGAGTACGGAGATACCACATGTGTGGGAATTTTTGGAAGCCTAGCCAAGTACGGGACCCCAAAAACCAATCACCGCCTTCAAGATTTGTGTGAGTGAAATCAAAAATATATGTCCTTGAAGGTGGTGATTGGTTTTCGGGGTCCCGTACGCGGCTAAGCTCCCAAAAAGTCCCACACATGTGGTATCCCCGTACTCAGGAGAAGCAGCAGAATGTATTTTGGGGTGCAATACCACATATAACAATGGCATGTGTGAGAAATATATCATTTAGTGACAATGTTTTGTAATTTTTTTTTTTTATTTTTTTTTGGTCAATATTCAATCACTTGGGGCAAAAAAATTAAATATTCCATGGACTCAACATGCCTCTCAGCAAATAGCTTGGGGTGTCTTCTTTCCAAAATGGGGTCATTTTGGGGGGGGGGGTTGTGTGCCATCTTGGCATTGTATGGCCTTCAAAACTATGATAGGTAGTGAGGAGTGAAATCAAAAATGTATGCCCTTAGAAATCTTGAAGGTGGTGATTGGTTTTCGGGGTCGTGTACGCGACTAGGCTCCCAAAAAGTCCCACACATGTAGTATCCCTGTACTCAGGAGAAGCAGCAGAATGTATTTTGGGGTGCAATTCCACATATAACCATGGCATGTGTGAGAAATATATAATTTAGTGACAACTTTGTGCAAAACAAAAATCAGTTTGTCATATTCTCGCAACTTGTGTCAAAATATAAAATATTCCATGGACTCGACATGCCTCTCAGCAAATAGCTTGGGGTGTCTACTTTCCAAAATGGGGTCATTTGGGGGGTTTTGTGCTATTTTGGCATTTTATGGCCTTCGAAACTGTGATAGGTAGTGAGGAGTGAAATCAAAAATTTGCGCCCTTAGAAATGCTGAAGGCGGTGCTTGGTTTTTGGGGTCCCGTACGTGGCTAGGCTCCCAAAAAGTCCCACACATGTGGTATCCCCGTACTCAGAAGAAGCAGCAGAATGTATTTTGGGGTGCAATTCCACATATAACCATGGCATGTGTGAGCAATATATCATTCAGTGACAACTTTTTGTAAAATTTTTATTTATTTTTTTGTCATTATTCAATCACTTGGGACAAAAAAAAATATTCAATGGACTCAACATACCTCTCAGCAGTTTCCTTGGGGTGTCTACTTTCCAAAATGGGGTCATTTGGGGGGGGTTTGTACTGCCTTGCCATTTTAGCACCTCAAGAAATGAGATAGGCAGTCATAAAATAAAAGTTGTGTAAATTCCAGAAAATGTACCCTAGTTTGTAGACGCTATAATTTTTGCGAAAACCAATAAATATATGCTTATTGCGATTTTTTTTACAAAAGACATGTGGCTGAATACATTTTGGCCTAAATGTTTGACTAAAATTTAGTTTATTCGATATTTTTTACTTTTTGTTATAAGAAAAATCATTTTTTTTTCAAAATTTTCAGTCTTTTTCCGTTTATATCGCAAAAAATAAAAATCGCATAGGCAATCAAATACCATCAAAAGAAAGCTCTATTTGTGGGAAGAAAAGGATGCAAATTTTGTTTCGGTACAACATTGCATGACCGCGCAATTACCAGTTAAAGCAGCGCAGTGACAAATTGTAAAAACACCTTGGGTCTTTAGACAGCGTATTGGTCCGGGGCTTAAGTGGTTAAAGAACATTATGAAAATATTGAACTTCAAGAAAACTAAGGTGATGGCAAGTAATGCAGCTAACTTTAGAGTTGATCGCGAAGAAATAGAAGTAATAAATACTATAGCTTCTGCAATCTTGGATCAGTAAATCAACAACAAAGAATCCAGCAGCAGTTAGGATAGATGTTGCAGACTGGTACAAGGATAACAGATCTAGAAAAGATCTTCATTAGGTACAAATGTGTGTCTATAAGTACAAAAATCAAAATTGTCTTGGCTATAGTTTGTTTTTTGCCACATTCTATGAATGTAAAAGCTGGGCATTGAGGGGGGAAGATATGAAAAACATTCATGCATTGATTTTGGTGTTAAACAATGTGTATGGGGATTTCGCCCACTGCATCGTTTTGAATTCAGACAGCGGGAGAGACATGGAGAGATGGTGGTGCCAATCAAACAGCAAAAATCTGACAGGGCAGTTGTACAGAAGTATTTTTACTTACAAGGTACTGTCGCACAATGGAGGAAAACTAGTGCATCTACATCTAACCTATATGCTACAACAAACATTGCAGCAAGGCAAGGGATGTGAAAACTTAATGTAAACGTGTAAGATCAGAACCAGTCTAATATTTACCAAAGCAGGGAATTTTACAGGAGCATCATTCAATAAAAACCCTAAGCAGGGAATCTTTGGAGGGGCATAACTCCATATTACTGAGGGGGGAGTGGCAGTATATTGTATAAATATATAAAAAAATAAAAATACCAGTAAAATATTCATCATAAAAAGATGACTGGCTGGACTTTAGTATCAATGGGAACCCATCCACATCCTCCCATAATGCCTTGATATCAGCATTACTCATATCCAATTTAATATTCTAAGTTGGCAGACAAGCAATACAAAAGGTTGAAACCAATTATATTTTTTCTAATGTGGGTAGATGTACACAAAATTACTCCAAGGTGCAAATCGCACAGTGGAGTAAAACTAGTGCCTGTATGTCAGATCTATATTTCCCCCAGAACCCATATTATTAGAGTTTGTCTGACAAAGCCATGAAAACAAACTCCTTGAAACAAGTTGCAACAGTTGGCTAAAGAGTCCACTCACATTAATGGGCAGAGCAGAACTGACCTGGTCAAAATGATTTGGGCCCCCAGATATTGTGTATCTTACATAATGCCTGGTATGGGTCCCAATGAATAAAACAAGTCAACTCATTTTTTAGGGTGTTATTATGGAAAAAAATATCAAGCATGCGTTAAGATAACAGTCTGTATAATATCTTCAGGAACAGCTGCCCCAAACGCCAAAGTATATTATTTGGTATCTTCTCAGCTGCAAAATATGACTGGTTGGGTAACAATGAATCATACCAACCCAATGCAATTACGTTTAGACCCCCTGTTCTTGCAATAAGAACATCTATGTATTTAGTTTGCGCTCAGATAAAATAACTCAACTATGTTTCTGAAAAATTGTCAAGAACCATATTTGGCTACATTTTCACTTTATATTTAATTAATTAAGGAAGAGCGCATGATTAATGTTTTATTATAGAAAGGGTCTCCAAATGTTTAAATTAGCAAATGCTATCTATTTTACTTACTCCACTTTTTAGTATTGTACAGAGATTCCATCTGTTATGGTGTTAATTGCAATGAAATAACTTTTGAGCTATTGATACAGCAAAAAATGTATTGCGAATTGTTGCATGTCATCTGTGGTACCTTCTACTTCTCCTTAACATAAACCTCAAATATTTGCCAGGAACCAGAAGTTAGTTGAACTCATGACTTATAATTATTGCTTACTCAAAAGGAACTTTTTTTTTTTTTAAATTGATGGGGTATAGATGTATGAAAAAGCCTAAATTCCTTATTTTAAAAAGAGGACAAAATGATCATTTTAGATTCAACCTTTATAATAAAATGTTCCGGTTGCACAGATTTTCTCATTTAATGATTCAGTAGAGATGAGAAAAGTACAAAAGATATAAAATTCTTAAACACTCTGAAGCTTCTTTTAATGAATCCAAAATCTGCAAGCTCAAAAGCATCTCTGATAATATTCTCTTCTTGATGACCTTTTGAATGCACACTCGGGGAACGGTGATACTGACTTAATTACCATTTATTTTGACCTCAAGGCAAATTTTGCTACCTACAGGGGAAATTGGTTCCTGCTAATTAGAGCTTTCTGGTTCCAGTCCAGCTTGAATGACAAAATTCACCTTATTTAGTATACCTTTTGATAACCTATTAAGTCAGTGTTAGCTACTTGTACCAATCAAAATTTTAACAACTCTGCAGTTTCCTTAGGGATTGAACAGACATTTTATCCAATTGTGTTGATCAGAGGAGGCCTGTGATGGGCTTGACATGAAAAGAGTAATGGATTACATAATTTAAAAACGGTAAAAATTATATGATTCCTTGAAAGAGCACAATGTTATCCCCTAGAATGATGGAATTCCATCAGCTTATCAAGATGAAATGTATTGCAATATTATTTTACAACACTGAAGTCATTATTCTTTTTCTGATTTGAAATCTCTCATTTCCATTATATTCGATGTTTTAGAATGCAGTGAGAAAAATTATGAATATATCAACCCTTTTAATCTATTAGGCACAGAAACAACTTATTGTTATTAGCAATAACATTTGTGTGTGTGCTCGAACATGTTCACGGGTATGTGTTTTAACCACTTAAGCCCCAAGCCTCCTTCTGAGATTTGGTGTTTACAAGTTAAAAACATTTTTTTTTGCTAGAAAATTATTTAGAACCCCCAAACATTAAATAATTTTTTTTCTAACACCATAGAGAATAAAATGGCAGTTGTTGCAATACTTTTTGTCACACCGTATTTGCTCAGCAGTCTTACAAGAGCACTTTAAAAAAAAAAAAATTAAAATAAGACAACAGTAAAGTTAGCCCAATTTTTTTACATTGTGAAAGATAATGTTTCGCCAAGTAAATTGATTCCCAACATGTCACACTTCAAAGTTACGCCCGCTCGTGGAATGGCGACCCAATGAAAACGATTTCACATTCTTTTCTAACCCACATAGATCGTATTCTAGAATAGATCTAATACTCACAGACTTACCCTCCCTATACAAAGCACAACTAACAACTATAGACACCATCACCTGAACCACGACCCCATAACTGGAAGAGCAATTCAATGTGACCCTGAAGTAAAAACTTGCAATACTATTACCCTCTATTGTAACCTATATAGCTATTGCGTATATGTATCAATTGTATAATCCCTTTAATTATCTGGCCTATCAGAGTATGTTAGGCCTAGTGATATAATGTTGGCTAATAAGACAGACACATTTGCTTAGTAAACAATGTTACATTTATTTCCCAAGAAAATAGGAATATTACAAACTAAAGAGCAGATATGTATGTAATAATAAAAGATACTTATCGCCTCCTCTAGGTAGAATCCTTGTTGGCTGAGCTTAAGATGTAAAAGAGGTCTGGGCCACATGGTTTAGGCCCAAGAGAGTCTGGGCCTCATAGTTTTGGCCTAAGTCATCAGGCTCATGCACAGGCTTGCAGCAAAATAAGAAAGAGCTCTCTGAAACAGCACTTTTTACAAAACTCAGTCAGACTCATTCAAACTCCCCCCATTGCCAACCCCCTTTGCTTCTGGACCAATCATATTCACAGGAAAATCCTTCTCAATAGATTATATTACTGACTGTCATGCTATACTTGGCCTCTGGGGGCAGTATTGCCCATATCATCTCAATGCGCCTTGCTGTCTTTGTAATAAATCTCTTTAAAGCTTGCATTACACCAGGTGGGCTGGAGCCAAGCCCTCTTGCTATGCAGATTCTGCTTGGGGCCACATTCCTCTGTACCTTTTAAAACCATGGAACTGCACGTATCAGCCTGAAGGATCTCGGGAATAGGAACCAGATATGTAGAACCTCCAGAAATATTAAATATTAACTCATGTTGCCTTCCAACAGACCCCCACAATTCTTTGGCTTAACAATACACATATTTTTAACCACACTGCTGACCGAGAGAAAGTCAGGAAACAACTAGAGGAATTTTTCCATTTCAATGCTGTGACGGATCTCAGATACCCCGTATGGGAACTCCCACCAGACCTGTGTCTCCTGTCCTCCAAATGCATCTGCAGCAGACTCGCCATAACCAGCCCTTAACCCGTCAATCACGAGACAAACCACACAGGTGTTGATAGTTAAACATGCAGAGCATCAACTCCTTATTAAGTACCAAACATACACTTTTAAACACAGTTAGAGATACTCCCCTTAGCCTTGTCATAGAGGGGGTAGGGGACAAGGAAGAACAAATGGAAACTCAACACTTGTATATTCAAACAACTGCAGTTGAAACACACCAAGGCATTATGATCAGCAGGAAGTCCCTCCTTACACATCCCCTGCTGGACCTTTTGTCTACATGCCATGACCCAACACAATTAAACACAGCAGCAAGAGGGGGTGTGGGAGAAGGGATGTAGCATTACATTACATTACATAAAATTATCTCAATGCCATTTTGTCCCCAAGTCTCGTAGCCCCACACTTTGGGAATACCGCCATATTGTATATGCCTTTATCAGGTAAAAGTACACTGTTTGTGGAATAAAAGTATATATTTAGCCCAGCCAGGCCAATAGCTTTAGGTAGCCGGAAGCAATTCTATGAGCCCAGCCACAGATACCGCATTCACCTGGTTCCGATGAAACGGCGACCACTGGACACAAATGTCTGGAGGCGGCATCTTCTCCAGTTGGTGGGAGATGGCAAATAGCCCTCCAAATCTCACATTCTCTGCTGGGCCATAGTCTGTGGGTAGGAGGCGAGCCCAAAGTCCCTTCCAAAACACATAGTGACAGTGGGTTATGTCACAGGGGCCTACTGTTGCAGGAGACTAAATCCCTTTTGGCTAAAATACACCACTTTGAAAACAAAAAATAAAAGAGACATGACCCAGACTTTAATAGAGAAATTAAAGAGTTGTAGATCAGAATTTAAATACTTAAATTCCAATTTATCTGGGAAACCTGGGGAACGGTGGGAGTACTTAGGGGCTCGATCCCTGATGCCCTCCCTCTGCACCCCCCTCCTCATGAGGGAGAGGGGAATAAGGACCCCCTTCCTTAATTCTCCCCCCCTTTTTTTCTTCCTCTAGCATAAGTTGTAGGCAATAGTATGGGAACAGAGAGACGAGAATCTCCTCCTCTCGGGAATAAAGATAGATAGACACGGGTAAGAGGGGTATAGAGTTGTTTATATAGGGGTTATGAAAGACACTTAAAGGAATATATATATATTTATTTTTATTTGTACTCTTCTTTGTTTTGCACAATTTGAAGGAGGATGGCAATGGAGACGGGGAGATAGGAACCTCCCCCCCGAAAGATAAATAGACACAGGTAAGCCGGGGTAAAGATCTGGGGTAAAGTCACTCACATAAAGATTAGAAGCGTATGCATGTGTGCATACGCGCATATTAGTACGCACATATATGCATAGGACTCCCCCCTTGTTCCTTCTTTTTTTGGAGGGGAAGGGAGGGGGACCTCCTCCCATGTCTCTCGCCATCCTTTTTCTCTTGTTTATTACTTAGATCCTAGGCCCAGGAGAATTAAGGGCACATGCTACGGCATAGATTCCTTTTTCAAATGTATATTAGAGGACAGATCTATTTATGTACCTATATGAATTTTCTGTAAGTTGGATATGAGTTTAAACTCCTGGAGATCCAACAGGAGGTTTGGGATTGTCGTGAGGGGGTCTCTTAGCATTAGCAGGATGTCATCCGCAAACGCGGCGAGTTTGTAGGTTTGGTCTCCCACGTCTATGCCCCTGATCGTCGGGTTTGACCTAAGTCGCCTCAAGAAGGGTTCCAGGGTGAGGACAAAGATCAGGGGAGAGAGGGGACACCCCTGACGAGTTCCGTTTGATATGGGGAAGGCGTCCGACAGGTGGCCGTTCACACTGACCCTCGCCGTAGGGCCTGTGTATAGCGTCGCTATGTAGTTTAACATGAGTGGCGGGATATTGACTGCTTCGAGGGTCGCTCGCAGGTAGTCCCACGCCACCCTGTCAAACGCCTTCTCCGCGTCCAACGACAGGAAGAACCCCGGGGACCCCCTCGAGGTAAGCCAGTGGTGTACGTTCAGGGCCGTAAGCGTGTTGTCCCGTGCCTCTCTACCCGGGATGAAACCGGCCTGGTCAACGTCTATGAGTTTGGGCATGTAGGGGAGCAGTCTATTAGCAACCGTCTTGGCGAACCACTTAAGGTCCACGTTGAGGAGCGAGATGGGTCTGTAGTTGGTCACCAAGGTAGGGTCTTTGTCAGGTTTGGGAATGACTACAATGTGTGCCGTTAGTAGGTCTCTGGGAGGGGTTTGGGCGTTGGCGAAGGAGGCAAAGGCCGAAACAAAGAATGGTGTAAGAACCTTGGCGTATGTTTTATAGTACCCTGTTGTCAGCCCGTCCGGGCCAGGGCTTTTGCCAACTTTCATTTGTTTCAAGGCCAAGCCGACCTCGGCAGCGTTTAGGGGTGTGTTTAGGTCTGTTCTAGCCTCCTCCGTCAATTTGGTCGGGCCGTACCGTCGAAGGAAGTCGTCAATGGAGGCTTGTCGTGTGACATTTGTGGTTGTTGTGGACTGGGTGGGCAAATTGTATAGGCCTGTGTAGTATTGGACAAAGAGGTTGGCAATGTCCGGGGAGGTGTGTACCTTCCGGCCCGTGCTGTCCATCAGTGAGTGGACAGTTGTTTTGGCTCTTTTGGACTGTAGGGCTTTCGCCAGTAGTGCACCCGCTTTGTCCCCGTGTTCGTAGAAGGATTTTCTGGCCAGTATATAGCTCCGTTTAATCTTTTTCCCTATAACTTCCAGGAGTTCGGCCCTGGCCCGGCACAAGTCTTGCAGCGTCGTGAGGGCTTGTGAGTGTTTGTGTGCGGCTTCTAGGCGCGCTATGCGTCCTAAGAGGTCATTATAGTGTTTGCGTCTCGCCTTGTTTCGTTTGGCAGCCGCTGCTATCAGGAGGCCCCGGACTACACACTTGTGTGCCTCCCAGGTGACTATGGGGGACGTATCCTCCTGCCTGTTTTCCCGGAAGTACGCGTCGAGCGCCCCTTCCAGCTCTTTAGCTACTATCGGGTCCGTGAGCAGGGATGGGTCTAGCCTCCACACCCTCGCTCGGGGGTGCCCGTAGGAAAGGGATATTGTCATTGAGATCGGGTGGTGGTCCGATAGGAGCATGGGTTCTATGGACGCTGCCTTGAGCAAGTGTAGGTCAGTCTGGCTGAGCATCAGGTAGTCGAGTCTAGAGTACCGGTCGTGGGGAGCCGAATAGAATGTGTAGTCTTTGCCCGCGGGGTTGAGGGTCCTCCACGTGTCATGGAGGAGGTGGTTCTGAAGGGTCATTTTAATTTTTTTCAGAGCTATGTATGGTGTGGATGATGTTCCGGTGGATGTGTCTAGAGGTGGGTTAAGGGGCACATTGAAGTCTCCCCCCAGCACCAGCATTCCTGTTTGGAAGGGAGTCAGCGCGTTCGAGACAGTGTGAAAGAACGAGACCTGGCGCGTATTTGGGGCGTATATATTGGCAAGCGTGATCGTGTGGTTCAAGAGAGAGCCCTTCAGGAAGAGGTATCTCCCTTCTGGGTCCGCTAGTTGTTCTGTCATTATGAAGGGGCATCGTTTAGCTATCAGTATGGATACACCTTTCGTCTTGGCGTGTGGGTTTGTGGCGTGGTAGGCAGTTGGGAAGTGGTGGTTGTGGAGTTTTGGTGCGTGTGTTGCCTTGAAATGTGTTTCCTGTACAAACACTATATCGGCCTGCGCTCTGTGCATCGTTAGAAGGAGTTGGGCTCTTTTTTCAGGTAGGTTTAGTCCCTGTGCGTTCACAGAGAGCACTTTCAATGTGGGTCTATCTGGTTCCGTCAGGGGGTCTGACATTGTGGCAGGTGTCGTTGTCTCGCCGCCGCCTGTGGGGAGGCCGGGGATGACTCAACTGTAACGGAGCCGGGATAGATCCCTGTGGGGGTCCCTCCGGAACAGCTGTGGGAGCAGAGTATAGAGGGGGGGGCTTTAGTCGGGTCTGTAACCCGTCTGGTACCGGGGGGGGGGGGGGCGATGGGTGTGAGTAAGTGGGTAGGCTCAGGGGAGGGGTTCGAGGAAATTACCTCTGAAAAACCCCCCCAAAAAAAAGGAAGACTCTCCCTCAACTAGAGAGGGTGAAAACCGATTAGGCGGGGGATAAGCCGTCCCCACACCTGTTTTCAGTGGAGCACACAATCGTTTTTTTGCGGCCGCGCGGGGCGCCCACCCCCGTCAACAGGCCTGGGCACTCCCACGCGGTACCGCTCGTGGGTCAACCGAGACCCAGCCAGGAGACGGTCAGATGGTCAGTTACTGTTCTACTTTACTACTCTAGTAGATCTAAGCCCAGGGTGCCACCCCAGAGCGGTCAACCCTGCACTATGGCAGGGGGTGAGATTTCCGGGGCACATGTTTCATGGCAGCCAAGGTAGTCCGGTTGAGAGGAGGCTGTCCTCTGTGTGTTAGGGGGAACCTGCCACGCATCCCCACCCCCCCCGACCGACCCCCCCCCCGGGCAACCGGGACAGGCCGGCCGAGGGGCCGGGAGGAGGGGGGAGAGAGGCGGGGGGCCCCCAGTCATGCATCCCATCCCACCCGCTCGCACCTCCCGTTAGGTCTAGGGCCCAACATGTCCCCCAATATGCACTACATCGTCCCGTATCTGGGCCGCAGCCCCCCGGGGGGCAGTCCGGAGCCCGGCAGGGTCTGAGTTTTTATACTTATCCTTAGACCGGTGTACGGTCTGCGTGGAGCCTCCCCGTACCTCCGGGGGGTGGAGGGCGTTGCGTCTCCTAGTGCGGGCATGGTGACCGTCCGGTTGGGTTCGACCCCGTGCGGGACCAACCTGAGGTTCGAGTTAGGCGGGCTTCATGGTCTTTCGAGGCCCTTGCAGCGGGGGCCTTGCGTTCCGGGCTGTGGCGTGTCTCTGTCTTGGGTATCGGTAGTCCAGCGGTGCGGTCTCCAGGTTCGCCTGTCTCGGCTCTGCTTGTTTGTCCAGGAGGCGGCGTCTTAGGTGTGGTCCAGGAGGGGGCCCTTTGTTTCCGTCGGTGCCAGTTCCATGGAAGGATGTGCGGTGCGAGCCTCTTCCGGCCAGCTGGCGTGGGGTGTCCCTTTCCCGGGCTCTCTGGCGGCGAGGCGGATAGGTCACACCCATGGATCCTATGCGCGTTCTTGTTGATGTCCCTGGCTGTCTCTCCGGTGGTGGAATGTCCGCGGTGTCCATGGCAGGCCTCTCCGGAAGTGGCCGCGTCTACGTGCGCCGGAAGAGGCAGGCTCGTGGGACTCCGGGTCCGGAGGAGGGCGCGGTGTCTCCTGGGTGTCGTAGTGCGGAGGTCACGTGGGTCCTTGTAAGCCTCCAGGAGGCGGGCCAGCGGCTCCAGTACGCTGCGGGGGGGGCGGGGCGGAGTACCCCAGCAGATTTCGCGAGGCATAGCAACAGCCAGCGCGGGAAAAAGAAGCAAACCGTCAGGGACTCAGGCAGTCCAAGTTCAATAGTGTTAAACGGGGTACTGTAAAGGTGAAACACCCAACACGGCAACTGGGAATAAATCTTGCCAACAACACAGTGGGTAACTTGTCTTGTAGCCAGTCTTTGGAGCAGTTAGTTATCTCTGCGGGCTCTTCTTGGTCCGGGGGATGAGATCGGATCTCTGTCACTTCTGGGTCCCGGGGCGGTGGTTTGGTTGCGGGAACCTGAGGGGGACCTTCTCCTGCGGTGGCTGGCAGGCTGCGTGTCCATACTCTCTGTTTGAGGGCCATTCCAGCGTCCCACTGATCTGCGGTACAGGGCATACCACTCCGGGACCGCCACGGGTTGTATCCCCAGTGTTTCGAAGAAGCGGGGGAGATCCTCGGGCACCTTCAGTAGGGCGTTGCGGCCCTGATGGGAGGCAGAGAGGCCGAAGGGGAACTTCCACTGGTATCGTATGTTGGCCGCGCGCAGGGCATCCAGCAGGGGTTTGAGGTCCCTGCGATGTTTCAAAGTTATCCCCGAGAGGTCCTGGAACAGCTGGAGCGGGACTCCCTCATATTTTAGGCGCTGATCTCTGGCCTGCCGTAGGATCTCCTCTTTCAGTCCATAATCTACGAGGCAGCAGACGATATCCCTGGGGGGGTCAGTGTCTCTGCCTCTCGGGCGAAGCGCTCTGTGGATCCTTTCCATGGCGATCTGTGAGTCTGGGGGTCGCCGGAGGACTGTGTTGAAAAGGCTGGTCACCTCCTGTTGGATCTTGTCTCCTTCCACCGACTCCGGTATGCCCCGCACGCGCAGGTTATGGCGTCTCCCCCTGTTCTCCAGGTCCTCCAAGTGTCGGTTCACCTCCCGGAGTTGGAGGGTGTGATCATCAATTTTCCTGGTGGACCGCTGGAGCACAAGATCGTGATCCCCCAGAGTGGCCTCCACCTGTTGCACTCTGCCATCCAGCGCCTTGAAATCCAGGCGGAGTTCCGCGATGGCCGCTGTCAGGGCGTCTTTGATGTCTGTCGCGACGGCCCTCAGGTCAAAAATAGTGATCTGTGTTGCCGGTAATGCCGGGGTTGCCACGGGGTCCGATCCTCCCAGAGCTCCTGAGGGAGATGTCAGCGGCGTCGCTGATAGGATTATGTCCTGTGGTTGTTGAGAGGTTCGCGGGCGGGCTGACTGCGCGCCTTGGCGGGAGGCCGCTGAGCTGCCTCGGCCGGTCCGGAACATCTCCGGTATATTTTGGTCCAGGGCGTCGGAATGCCCCCGGGGGGAGCGGGAACGGGAGGCCGAGGACTGTCTGGACGAGGTACCCATGCTATGGGCGGTTCGGAATGGGTGAAAAGTGCCGCAAATTTTGAAAAGGGCTCTGAGGTGGCAGGAGCTCAGCGATCAGGCAGCCATCTCCTAGCTCGGCTCGGCCACGCCCACCTATATGAATTTTCTATGTAGTTATGTGTATTTTGTGACTGTTTTGTATTTTATGAATGATTTGCAAATTGTTTTGCAAAGTATGTAAGATTTTTTAATTGTAAAAAATTCAATAAAAACTAACTAAAAGAACTTAAATACTTATATATGATTATGAGAAAGGCCTTAAACGCCTGAAAGCCTCATATTACTCCCCTGGGAATAAGGCAGGGAAAGTATTAGCCCAGCAAATCAAAGCAAATCAAGCAAAAACAATAAAAGCCTATCTAACTGACCCTAAAACAGGTGCAACGTTATCTCACCCTAAGGATATAGCGAATACTTTTAAATTGTACTACAGTGCTCTTTACAATTTTAAATTGGACCCAAATTCTGCCCAGTCAACTACAGAAGGTATTACAAAATTTCTAGAGATGGTTAAACTTCCAGCTCTTGATTCCGAGGTATTAGAGCACCTTAAAGGGGTTGTAAAGGTAAAAAAAAAACCTAAACAGCTCCCTTTACTTTGCAGTCTTCCTTCACTTACCTCATTCTTTCGATTTTGCTTGTAAATGTCCTTATTTGTTATGAGAAATCCCCACTTCCTGTTCTTCTGTCTGTAACTACACGCAGTAATGCAAGGCTTTCTCCCTGGTGTGGAGAAAGCCTCCTGAGGGGGGAGGGGGCGAGCAGGAGTGTCAGAACGCCCACTAACACACAGCACCTTTCTCTATCTGCAAAGTAGAGAGTGTCCTCTACTTTTAAATGATTGTCCTCTACATTTAAAAGCTAAATCGAAGGATGAGGTAAGTGAAGGAGGACTGCACTAAGGTAAAGGAAGCTATTTAGGGAATTTGTTTTTACCTTTACAACCCCTTTAATGCTCAGATCTCTGCCGAAGACATTAAAAGTGTTCTTTAATCCCTGGCACTGAACAAATCCCCAGGTCCAGATGGTTTAACAGCAGAGTACAACCAGAACTACTGACACTCTGGTTCCACATTTAGTAAAAGTATTCAATATAGCCGGATTCTCTGGTTCATTACCAGCAGAAATGCTTAGGCCTCGTACAGACGAGAGGATATCATTATGGAGGAAAACCATCAGGCCTTTAGGAAAAAACTAAAGACCCACCTCTTCTGAAGGACCGGTACGACTCTGGATGTCAAGCGCCTTGAGGCGATTAAGTTCACATTTGCTGCGCTATATAAGTCACTCACTCACTCACTCACTCATGATGCATGCAAGGGTTGGGAGCGGACGGACTGATCCGGTGAGGCTGTACAGACGACCGGATCAGTCCGCTGGACTGGATTCCAGCGGATAGATTTCTTGGCATGCTAAGAAATTTTTATCCGCTGGGAATCCGTCGGTTGGATTTTTATCCACTGGGAAATGTCCGCTAGGCCGTACACACGACCGGATCTATCTGCTGGAACTGATCCGCGGATCAATCCCAGCGGATAGATCCGGTCGTGTGTACGGGGCCTTAGAGCTCTAGTAGTCATGTTGCCTAAACTTGGGAAGGATCCCACCATACCACAAAACTTTAGACCAATATCTCTCCCTAACACAGACCTTAAGGTCTATGCAAAGGTTGTTGCTAACAGAATGGCTGATGTAACACCATCCTAAATACCCCTCGAACAAGTAGGATTTGTAAAAGGATATCAGGCACCCAATGGCACCCACAGGGTCCTTAATCTGCTCCATCTAGCTGAAAGTCGCAAACTGCTTACTGTTTTTATAGCTCCAGACGCTGAAAAGGCTTTCGATAGGGTACATTGAGGTTATCTACAAGCTATTCTAACAATTTTTGGTTTTGCAGGTTTTATCCTCTCAGCCATTTTAGCGTTATACACAAACCCATCAGCACAAGTCTACCTCCTCTGTACTCTCCGATGCTTTTAACATCACAAATGGCACAAGGCAGGGTTGTCCCCTTTTTCCCTTGATCTTTACAATAGTTATGGAACCCTTTGTGGCTGCCATCAGGAGCTACCTGACTATAAAAGGCATTTAAGGAGCTGGCAAAAGCCATAAAATAGGACTATTCTCAGACAATGTCATATTGACACTTTCTGATGTGGATTCCTTACCAGAGGTTTGCGCGATGATTGAAGCCATTTTCAAAATGTATGTATCCAAATGCCAGGTCCTTACAACCAATCTTAGTCACAAAATAGGGGCATAAATTAAACAATTTCCTTGCAAAATGGGATAAAAATAAAATCCAATATCTAGGGATTTATCTAACCTCTAAATCTCTGAAAATTTGAAATCTCTTGGATGGGAAGGATAGCAACTTTTAAAATGGCTATTTTACCCAAAAAATTTTACATACAGATGTACCAGCCATTTTCTTTAATAAACTCGATACCTCACTTCGATCCTTTATTTGGAAAGGGACTAGAGCATTTGTTCATAAAGAACAAATCCCAAGGAGGTATGGGAGTCCCAGTGATTGAAGATTATTACAGAGCGATTCTTCTAGACCAACTTAAAGCATGGTTTGATCCATCTCCAGTAAAGCAATGGGTCCTATTAGAACAAAATTTGGTGCAGAACAATATCTTCCAAGCTTTATTAATAGCAACGGCCACCAATAAACCAATATATTTACCAGACCACCCTTCTATCCCCGCTTTGCTTAAAGCGTGGACAGGACTTCTGGGCAGAAATCAGGAGCCCATACATATACACCATATGTGATATACCACTTTAATCTTTTGACTTCTTAATACCAGGCCTATCGGTTCAAACATGGTTAGATGCTGGTTACTTTACCCTACAGGAGATCCCAGAAGCAGTCAAACACAAAGATACATTTAAGATGTTCCAGATCCAACATCTCTTGCATACCTTAACCTCTGATACCATAGCTCTAGATAAAAAAGACTATGGGAATTTCTATCCAAAAAAAGAGGCATTTCAATTCTTTATTCCTTGCTTCAACCTAATACTCCAATAAAACAAACACCAGCGATACCGAAAAGGCAAACTTTCCACAGCACCCTGCGTATAACACGCAGGCAAAGTTTACCCTCTATTTTCATGGTAAAAAAAGTGAGTGTTATACACTAGACATGTGCAATTCATTCTGTTTCTAATTCGTTTTTCTACGAAAATTCGGAAATTCGTTAATAACGAATTTTCGTATTTACGAATTTTTTATTTACTATTTTTCGTACTTCCGAAAATACGAATTTACGAATTTTCGTATTTTCGAAAATTCGCATTTACAAATTTTCATATTTTCGAAAATTCGCATTTACAAATTTTCATATTTCCGTTTTTTCCCCGAATTTTCGTATTTACGAATTTCGGAAATTCGGATTTTCGGAAATACGAAAACATTTCGGATTTTTCAATTTTCACATTTTTCAAGTTTCAAATTTTTCAAGTTTCAAATTTTTCAAGTTTCACATTTTTCAAGTTTCACATTTTTCAAGTTTCACATTTTTCAAGTTTCACATTTTTCAAGTTTCACATTTTTCAAGTTTCACATTTTTCAAGTTTCACATTTTTCAGATTTGGAATTTTTCAAATTTGGAATTTTTCAGGATTTGGAATTTTCCATATTTCGAATTTTTCAAATTTCGAATTTTCGTATTTCCGAATTTTCGAAAATTCGAAATGGAAAAATTCGAAATTTGAAACATTTTTCAATTTTCGAACTTCGATTTTTTCAATTTTCGAAATTTCGAATTTTCGAAATTCGGAAATACGAAATTTGAAAAATTCGAAATTTGAAAATTGAAAAAAATCGAAGTTCGAAATTTCGAAAATTGAAAAATTCGAAAATCGAACTTTCGAAAATTAAAAAATTCTAAAATCGAAATTTCGAAAATTGAAAAATTCGAAAATCGATAGAGTAGCTGCCGCCGAGAATGTGTTTTTAGCACAACAGCATTGCGCTGATTCTCGGCGACAGGATGCCGACATCTCGCACTCGCTGGAATAGTGAAAGCACATTCCAGCGAGCGCGTCATAGAAGCGACGGGGATCTGACTTGGATTCCCGCCAATTCTACACGTGTGCGGCGTTTGGTATGAATCCTGAGGGGGAACTCCCCGCCGGATTGTAAATAAAAATCCGGCATGGGTTCCCCCCCTCAGGAGCATGTCGGGCCCTTAGGTCTGGTATGGGTTGTAAGGAGAGCCCCCCTACACCGAAAAACCGACGTAGGGGGTTCCCCTACAATCCATACCAGACCCGTATCCAAAGCACGCTACCCGGCTGGCCAGGAAGGGAGTGGGGACTAGTGAGCGCCCCCCCTCCTGAGCCATACCAGGCTGCATGCCCTCAACATGGGGGGGTTGGGTGCTCTGGGGCAGGGGGGCGCACTGCCGGGCCCCCCCACCCCAGAGCACCCTGCCCCCATGTTGATGAGGACAGGGCCCCTTCCCGACAACCCTGGCCGTTGGTTGTCGGGGTATGCGGGCGGGAGGCTTATCGGAAGCTGGGAGCCCCCCTTTAATAAGGTGGCCCCTAGATACCGGCCCCCAACCCTAAGTGAATGAGTATGGGGTACATCGTACCCCTACCCATTCACCTGAAAGCAGAGTGTAAACACAAATAAACAACACAGGGTATTAAAATATTTTTTTAGTCTGCTCCGGGGCCCCCCTCTCTTCTTTAGCTCTTTCACGAGGGGGGGCTTGCTTCTTTGATGTCTTCGGGTGGGGGCCGCTCTTCTTCCCGCCATCTGGTTCTCTTCCGCCGCCGGGGGGGGGGTCGCTTTTATAAAAGTGCCCACCCCCGGCGGGCTTCCTCCGACATGTTCGGTGGGGGGTGGTGTGCTTCTGTCTTCTTGCTTCTTCTTCTGTCTTCTTGCTTCTTCTTCTTCTGTCGCCTTCTGCGGTCTTCGTTCCTTTAGGTGTTGACACGTTGCTTCCTCCCGCTGCAATGCCGGGTGCGGCGGCTCGCACCGACTTATATAGGCCACCTACGACGTCACAGTCCCATCATGCTCCGGTACCTACCCACGTGGGTAGGTATCACGTGGGTAGGTACCGGAGCATGATGAGACTGTGACGTCGTAGGTGGCCTATATAAGTCGGAGCAGACTAATAAAATATTTTAATACCCTGTGTTGTTTATTTGTGTTTACACTCTGCTTGCAGGTGAATGGGTAGGGGTACGATGTACCCCATACTCATTCACTTAGGGTGGGGGGCCGGTATCTGGGGGCCCCCTTATTAAAGGGGGGCTCCCAGCTTCCGATAAGCCTCCCGCCCGCATACCCCGACAACCAACGGCCAGGGTTTGTTGGGAAGGGGCCCTGTCCTCATCAACATGGGGGCAGGGTGCTCTGGGGTGGGGGGCCCCCGCAGTGCACCCCCTGCCCCAGAGCACCCAACCCCCCCATGTTGAGGGCATGCAGCCTGGTACGGCTCAGGATGGGGGGCGCTTGCTTGTCCCCACTCCCTTCCTGGCCGGCCGGGTAGCATGCTTTGGATACGGGTCTGGTATGGATTATAGGGGAACCCCCTACATCGGTTTTTCGGCGTAGGGGGGCTCTCCTTACAACCCATACCAGACCTAAGGGCCCGGCATGCTCCTGAGGGGGGAACCCATGCCGGATTTTTATTTACAATCCGGCGGGAAGTTCCCCCTCAGGATTCATACCAAACGCCGCACACGTGTAGAATTGGCGGGAATCCAAGTCAGATCTCCCGTCGCTTCTATGACGGGTTTGTCTCCATCGCGGCAAGCCAGCTCAGCGCTGGATCCCCCGATGGGGCTCGTAGGTGGTCAATCTCGCCGAGAAAGGGAGCGAGATTGACACAATATCGCAGTCACCCACTGTATTTTAGAATTTTTCAAATTTGGAATTTTAAAATTTTCGAATTTTTCACTTTTCCAATTTCGAATTTCAAATTTTTAAATTTTCGTATTTCCGAATTTCCAAAATTGAAAAATTCGAAATTCGAAAATTGAAAAAATCGAAAAAAGAAAATTTCAATTTCCGAATTTTCGTATTTTCGTATTTACGAATTTCGAAAATTTGAAAATGTTCGAATTTTTCAATTTCCGAAATTTGGAAATTTGGTATTTCAGAATTTTCGTATTTGCGAATATTTTCGTATTTCCGAATTTTCGTATTTCGAAATTTCGAAAATTGAAAAATAAAAAACTAGAAATTTCGAAAATTAAAAAATTCCAAAATTCGAAATACGAAACTTAGAAAATACGAAATTTCGAAAATTAAAAAATTCGAAATTCAAAAATTGAAAAATTTGAAAACTGAAAAAGTCGAAAATTCGAAAATTTCAAAATTCGTAAATTTCCGAATATTCTTTTTTTTTTCGTTTCATTCGTTTTTTTAGTTTCATTCGGGGTTTTTTTCGTTTCATTAGTTTTTTGCTTTTTCGGAAACCCGAAAATTTCCCGAATTTACAAAAAAAGCAAAAAAACTAATAAAACTGAAAAAAAATTATTTTTTTAGAAATTTCAGAATTTCCGAAAAAATAAAAAAACGAATGAAACAAAAACGGAAAAAATGAATTTTTCGAATTTCCCGAATTTACTAAAAAAAAAAAAAATAACAAACGAAAAAAAAGAAATTTTTGGCAGTGCACATGTCTATTATACACTAATAAATACAGCAAGTGACTTGTCTTTTCTATTTATAATGCATGTTTTATCCTTGCTATTGTGTTTTTTTTTGTTTAAATTAGATTTTATTTAACCACTTAAGGACCATAAGGATTTGCCCCTTTAATGACCAGACCATTTTTTGCGATACGGGACTGCATTGCTTTAACCGCTTAACGACCGCCGCATTTACATATACGTCGGCAGAATGGCACGGACAGGCAGAACGACGTGCCCGCACGTCGCTGCCTAGACGTTGGTCGGGGGTCCGATCGGGACCCCCCCGGTACATATGGCGGTCGTTAATCTTGTGGGAGCTATTCGTTTCTAGCCACCCCCTCGCGATCGCTAGGCATGTGCAAAAGGGAAACATTTGTTTTGTTTTGTTTCATTTTAATTCGTTATTTAATTAATTTTGTTAAGTTAGATTCATTACATGTGTTAAATTCGTTTTCGGAATTCGTTCGTTTTCGTCCGAATTTCGAAAAATCCGGTCGAATTCGAAAAATTTTTTCGACCGTTTTCAGAATTTGTTCGTTTTCGACCGAATTTCGAAAAAAATAGTCTCTTTTCGAATAGAATTTGTTTTCGAATTTGATGTGAATATAATTTTTTTTTCTAAATCCGATCGAATTTCGTCCGCGGGTTTTTGATTCGAAGTCGAAAACGTTCGTTCGGATTCGGTAAATTCATTAATATTGCAATTCGGGAATTCGTATGCATCCGAACAATGAAAAATGTGTCCGAATTTCGATTCGGAACGAAACGAAATGCACATGCCTACCGATCGCTCCCCTGTGCTTCACTGTGGCGGCTGCATCGATCGTGTCATCCCTTTTATAGGGAGACACAATCGATGACGTCAGACCTACAGCCACACCCCCCTACAGTTGTAAACACACACTAGGTGAAACATAACTCCTTCAGCGCCCCCTGTGGTTAACTCCCAAACTGCAACTGTCATTTTCACAATAAACAATGCAATTTAAATGCATTTTTTGCTGTGAAAATGACAATGGTCCAAAAAATGTGTCAAAATTGTCCGAAATGTCCGCCATAATGTTGCAGTCACGAAAAAAATCGCTGATCGCCGCCATTAGTAGTAAAAATATTTTTTTTATAAAAATGCAATAAAACTATCCCCTATTTTGTAAACGCTATACATTTTGCGCAAACCAATCGATAAACGCTTATTGCGATTTTTTGTACCAAAAATATGTAGAAGAATACGTATCAGCCTGAGGAAAAAAAATCTTTTATATATATTTTTGGGGGATATTTATTATAGGAAAATGAAAAAAAAATTGCATTTTTTTCAAAATTATCGCTCTATTTTTGTTTATAGCACAAAAAATAAAAACCGCAGAGGTGATCAAATACCGCCAAAAGAAATCTCTATTTGTGGGAAGAAAAGGACGCAAATTTAATTTCGGTACAACATTGCATGACCGCGCAATTACCAGTTAAAGCAGCGCAGTGCCAAATTGTAAAAACACCTCTGGGCATTTAGCTGCATATTGGTCCGGGGCTTAAGTGGTTAACTGACAATTGCACAAATGTGCGACGTTGAAACCAAACAAAATGTATGTTCTTTTTTTCCCAACAAATAGAGCTTTCTTTTGGTGGTATTCGATCACCTCTGCGTTTATATTTTTTGCGCTATAAAAAAAATATCGTAAATTAAAAAAATAATTTGTAAATTTTGTAAAATATTTGTAAAAATAATGGTACATTTTTAGTGGAACTGTGGCATTGTGGTGGACAGATCGAACACTTTCTGACACATTTTTGTGACTATTGACATCTATACAGCAATCAGTGTTATAAAAATGTCACTGGCAAGACACCAGGGGGCGATCAAGGGGTTAAATGTGTTTCCTGGGAGGTGTTTCTAACTGTGGGGGAATAGGACTGACTAAAAGAGAAGAGAGATTGCTGTTCCTAATCACTAGGAACAGCAGATCTCACATCCCCTGTCAGGATGGGGATCTGTCTGTTCACATTGACAGATTCCCATTCTGGCTCTCTGTGGTGCGATCGCGGGTAGCTGGTAGACATGGTCTCCACCGACCATGCAAATCGGATCCAGCATTGCTCTTAAAGCGGTCGACGTACACCTACAGCAATTCGCCCAGGAGAGCCAACCTGTCTCAGTATAATGACAGCGGCTGGTCCTTACATATTTTGACAATAAAGAAACAAATGGCAACTGTGAATGAGTTTACAAAATCAATACCAGTGACTCTTTTCTCAAGGGTTGACTGAGATCACGCAATCCATCCAGTGAGACCAAATAGCTTCAAATTTAGGCTTGGCATTGTGCAGGTATGCTTTTCAAAATAAATGCATTTAAGTCCAGTTATCCATCCTGAATTAGAAGGTGGGCATGATGAGGTCCACTTCAGAGCTATTGATTTACGTACAACAAATAGTGCGCTAGAAAGAGTAACTGCCAGGGGTGTGTCCATAAAATAAGTATCAAAATAACTACAGAGATGTGTAAGAGGTTCTATGGACAAATTTCTACCAAAGAGACTATTTATTGCGCCCACTACCTCAGCCCAATATTTTTTTAACCACTTAAGCCCCGGACCAATATGCTGCCTAAAGACCCAAGGGGCTTTTACAGTTTGGGACTGCGTCGCTTTAACAGACAATTGCGCGGTCGTGCGACGTGGCTCCCAAAAAAAATTGGCGTCCTTTTTTCCCCACAAATAGAGCTTTCTTTTGGTGGTATTTGATCACCTCTGCGGTTTTTATTTTTTGCGCTATAAACAAAAATAGAGCAACAATTTTAAAAAAATGCAATATTTTTTACTTTTTGCTATAATAAATATCCCCCAAAAACATATATAAAACAATTTTTTCCCTCAGTTTAGGTCGATACGTATTCTTCTACCTATTTTTGGTAAAAAAAAAATCGCAATAATCGTTTATCGGTTGGTTTGCGCAAAATTTATAGCGTTTACAAAATAGGGGATAGTTTTATTGCATTTTTATTTTTTTTACTACTAATGGCGGCGATCAGCGATTTTTTTTGTGACTGCGACATTATGGCGGACACTTCGGACAATTTTGACACATTTTTGGGACCATTGTCATTTTCACAGCAAAAAATGCATTTAAATTGCATTGTTTATTGTGAAAATGACAGTTGCAGTTTGGGAGTTAAACACAGGGGGCGCTGCAACATTTAGTGTTCACTTAGTGTGTGTTTACTACTGTAGGGGTGTGTGGCTGTAGGACTGACGTCATCGATCGAGTCTCCCTAATAAAAGGGATCACTCGATCGATGCGCCGCCATAGTGAAGCACGGGGAAGCCATGTTTACACACGGCTCTCCCCGTTCTTCAGCTCCGGGGAGCTATCGCGACGGGGCAGCTATAAACGAATAGCCGCGCCGTCGTCCCGGATCGCTCCCCGAGGGAATCCGACAGCCGCATGTAGCGGGGGGGGGGGGTCCCGATCGGACCCCCCACCCACGTCAAGCAGAGGACGTACGGGTACGTTCATGTGCCTATCCGTGCCATTCTGCTGATGTATATCTACATGAGGAGGTCGGCAAGTGGTTAATTTGTGGCAGCAACATAATAAATGTATAATAGATCCATTCATAAGCCCACATCTGTCAAAGCAGGAGACTACTTTAAACTCTATGGAGAACAATCATTTGAGAGATTACAAAATGTCTTCCCAAACTTCATCTGTAATAGGGTCCACATCCACCTCCTACTAAATGAATCAGATATGCTTCTAAAATAAGTCCCTAGCCTGGACCACAGTGTCATAGAGCAGGATGGATGAGATGGAGGTGGAGGTTAGGCCTGAAAAGATAGCATGTCTTAGCTGAACATATTGATAAAACCATTTCAAATTTAAAACAAATTCAAAGGACAATTGGGTATATGACTTTAACAGGCCATCCAAGAGAAGCTGTAACAAAGCCAGGATACCCACCTTTTCCCATCTCTTAAAATCTTTCAGTTTAAAAAAGTTCTCGAATTTTTTTTTTTCTAAATCTAATGATATTATTAACCTCTTCAATACTGGACAATAACTAAGTGCTGTATACCCCTTTTTTGCTAAATGCTGCATGTTTTTTTGTCCCCTACCTGCCCTGTTTTTTTTTCTTCGTCAGCCAAAGTTTTTCTAACTAGGATGCTGGTGTTCCCACTTTATTTTTCTATTTTTATAGATTTTACATTTCTGTCAGCGTTAGTAATCAATTTAAAGCGCACCAAACACCACTTTTCATTTAATAAAGTGCATCCAATTACACATTTCTCTAAATATCATGCCTGGAGAGTATCCATTTCAATTTATTTTTTTAATGGCGTGGCATCCCCCCAAAATCCATACCAGACCCTTATCTGAGCATGCAACCTGGCAGCCCACAGGAAAGGGGGGGGGGGTGAGAGAGCTGGCTCCCTAAGCCGTTGTTTGCAAAATAAGGAAAGCTTGCAGAGAAAATCAGTTTAAATGTCAGTTTTCCAGCAGCAGGTTCTACACATGGTATGGATGTGCCACTTTACAGGCAGACTAAGGGGACCTCTAAGTGCACTATATTTAAAGGAATTTTTCATTTTTTACATTGGTGCATGTCCCCGGGGCAGTAGCCGGGCCCCCATACCCTTTTTATGACCAATATCTTCCAAATAAGTCTTCAAAATGGGGACTCTAGATTTTTCAGGTTTTGGTCCCATAGACTTCAATAGAGTTTGCTGTTCATGTCTGAACTTTTGCAATGTTCGAGAGTTCTGGTGCTAACCGAACCAGGGTACATTTGGCCCATTTCTATTAATCACCACTGTGTTGTTGTTTTTTTTGGTATGCAAATGAAAAAATACCTGAAAGTTTTGAAAAAATAAACACATTTTCTTAATTTCTGTTAAATAAGTTCAACTAATAAATATTCTCTCTTTATACATTTAGGCCAAAATGTATTCTGCTACATGTATTCTGCTACATTTCTTTGGTAAAAATAACCCGAATCACTTTATATTGTTTAGTCTGTAGAAAAGTTATAGGGTCTACAAACTATAGTATATATTTTTGAATATTGATCAATCCTGATGTACTGATGTCCTATCTCAATTCTTGAGGCCATAAAACACCAGGAC
The DNA here is from genome assembly GCF_905171775.1 of Rana temporaria. NCBI lineage: Eukaryota > Metazoa > Chordata > Amphibia > Anura > Ranidae > Rana > Rana temporaria. Next base: position 79,119,980 of record NC_053497.1, on the reverse strand, counting down.
AGTACACATACCCCCCAAATGGCCCCTTTTTGGAAATTAGACATATCCAGATAAAAAAATGGGTGACACGTCTTGCTGCAGCATGGCTCCTAGGGTTCACAGAAGGCTTGTGACTGTAAGGACATCATATGGCACTCACGCGGGAACTGTAGTCATCCTGTTCGACTGCCATCTGTCTATAGACCAGGAGGGAAGTGGATAAATACCCAATAGTCTTTTAGCAGTAACCCAACTTTTACTAATATTTAAAGTGGATGTAAACACTTACATATACCCAGTGAAGTGAATGGCCTCAGGTGATACACAGAGATGAAACAAATACTCCTACAACAAGTTTATCTGCAGTCTTCTCTTCTCTACAGCTGTTCAAAGTCCAGAAGTTATAAAGCTTGTCTGAGCTGTAAAAAAAAGGGGGGGGGGCGAGAGCTGAAATATCACACTGCAGAGCTTAGTTACGGGAGCTCTGATTGCTGATTGGAGGGAAGGAACATCCCCCTTCACACAACACACAGGAAAAGAGCTGAGGTTGTGAATCAACTAGAGATCCCTCCCTTTTCACCTTTTTTTCTTGGTGTCAGAAATGACTCATGCAGATAGCAGAGGAAAGAAGCAGCAGACAAGAATGACACTTAGTGCTCTTAATTGAGGCAAGTGCACACTATAGAGGGATATGCTTTTTCATATTCAAAATCTGAGATTTACAACTTTAAGTAGATCCCTGGTCTTTTGCACAGACAGTGACTGGATCATTTGTAGATTAAGTCTAAGTTTATGGTGCTGGAGTCACTGGCCCCCTTAACGTTACTTTTTTTATGACAAGTGGATGTACAGTATGTGATTGAAAGTACATCTCTCACTTTGTCGAACTGTGAAGTTTTACAGTGCAATGCACAGGTTAAATGGTTAATGAAAGGGACAGGTTAACACATCAGGTGTCATTTGGATTCTGACATGCATATGTGGGGCATATTATACATTTCCTAAAAAAATTTAAGGAACACTTTGAAAACATATCAGATCTCAACGGGAAAAAATCTCATGCTGGATATCTATACCGATATGGACTGGGTAATGTGTTAGGAATGAAAGGATGGTACATCATTTGATGGAAATGAAAATTATCCACCTACAGAGGGCTGAATTTAAAGATACCCCAAAAATCAAAGTGAAGAAATTATGCGGCAAGCTAGTCCATTTTGCTGAAATGTCATTGCAACAACTCAAAATGGTCCTCAGTAGTTTGTATGGCCCCCACGTGCTTGTAGGCATTCCTGACAACATCAGGGCATGCTCCTAATGAGATAACGAATGGTGTCCTGGGGTATTTCCTCCCAGATCTGGACCAGAGCATCACTGAGCTCCTGAACAGACTGAGGTGCAACCTGGCGGCACCGGATGGACCGAAACAATGTCTCAGAGGTGTTCTTTTGTATTTAGGTCAGGTGAACGTGGGGGCCATTCAATGGTATCAATTTCATCATCCTCCAGGAACTGACTGCATGCTCTTGCCACATGAGGCTGGGCATTGTCGTGCACCAGGAGGAACCCAGGATCCACTGCACCAGTGTAGGGTCTGACAATGGGTCCAAGGATTTCATCCTGATACCTAATGGCAGTCAGGGTGCCATTGTGTAGCCTGTATAGGTATGTGCATCCCTCCATGGATATGCCTCCCCAGACCATAACTGACGCACCACCAAACCGATCATGCTGAACGATGTTAAAGGCAGCATAAAGTTCTCCGCGGCTTCTCAAGACCCTTTCACGTCTGTCACATATGCTCAAGGTGAACCTGCTCTCATCTGAAAAGCATGGGGCACCAGTGGCAGACCTGCCAAATCACCCCTGATGCTACCAGTAGTAACACTGACCCTAGCCAAATGCAAAACTAGTGAAAAACAGTCAGAAAAGATGAGTAGGAAAACAAAATGTCAGACACCTCCACCTAAAAAAAACATTCCTGTTTTGGAGGTTGCCTCATTGTTGCTCATCTAGTGCCACTGTTGTTAATTTCAATTAACAGCAAAGCAGATGAAACTGATTATCAACCCCCTTTGTATACACCCCTCCCCCTCTGCTACTTAACTGACCAGATCAATTTCCCAGGAGTTCTGATTCAAAAATGTTCCTTTAATTTTTTTGAGCTGTGTATGTAAAATACAATAAGAACAGTTAGGAGAAAGCTCCAAGATCATATATTCAACATTCCTTCATATCATTTAAAAGCACCTGTAACCAGGCAGGTTTGCCTTAATCAAAACAGAGACAGTCCATCATTAAAATGCTGGGTGTTGGAGGTAGTTAAACCCAACCCCAGATGAGGCGATGTTGATCAAATTATAGAACAGAGAGAAACTGAATGGATTTGGTAACTGGAAGCAGTCAATCCACCAGGTTTGAATTATAGTTTTTCTTTTGTACTGTATTTGGCTTAAGTTTCCTTTTGTGTTGTATACTTGGAAATGTTTGGTCCTTAATATGTCTCTTTTCTATGTGCTAGCGTATATAGTTCATTTTTTTGATATTATTAGAGTGGTCTTACACATGTTATGTGATGATACTTTTTATGGAGTTTTTAGAGCAATTATGTAGGTTTGCATATAATATTCCATTGTTCTAATTATATTTTTTCTTAGCTTGTATTTTCATTTATAAGTTTTGTGCTGGAATTGGGAGACATCCATGTTTATTTTGCTTTTACACTTACTGCCCATGTGCAGTGACATCACTGTGGGTGGGTCATGACATTTTTGCCTCATGACATTTTTTACATCGGGCACGATGACGTCACAACGTATAATTACATCATGACATTTTATGCAGCCATTTTAAGTAAATTTACAAATATTTCTCACATAGATGGGTGACAGTTGCCTCTGAAGCAGCCGTTGTGACTGATGAATGGGGTCAAGCTTCCAGCCTGGCTCCCATGTTGCCAGTTTTTGGGACACCTCCTCCCCTTTCTCCTTCATTTACCTGAGGGAATTTGACCTCTTTGGATATGGATTCATAAACTTCCACTTGTTACAAGTACAGCTTGAACTTCTCAAAAAACACATGGATGACTAAGTTAATTTTCTCTACTTGAGTGTTATATGGCTTGAAATGTCTCTTTGATTTATACTGATATTGATGGCCTCCGCACTGAACAATAATGAATTATTTACCACACAGTTGGAAGAGTTCTCCTGTGTCTATCCAGTTGCCAATAAAGGGAGGGCAGAAGATGCCATGCTGTAAGCTATAACAGTGCCATATGTGATGACAGTGGCACCTCTCCCTGGGAGTTTTCCAGTTATAGCCCTCATTATCCATGAGAAGATCCTTTAATGGACTTAAAACAATATTTAAACTATACACTAGTCTTAGAATATATTCTACCAAAGGATTATAAATTATATATTATACTGTAATATGGAGGAGGAACTAAAGTGATAGGTGATATAAAATGGGTGGGGGAGAGGGACGGGGGGAGGGGGGGAATACTGCAGCAAACAAAAAGGGGTCTATCCTATTTAGACAAAGGTAATAATGCAAAAAACGTGATGTCTGCGCTGTGAGATACTGCTTAGAAACAACCAGTAGGGAAAGGGGAGGGGTAGGGAAAAGGGGGGGGGACAAAGGGGCACAAGTGGGCCCGTGGGACAAAGAAGTAAGGAGATGCAATGTACACACACAATTGAACATACAGCCTGAAATGAGGTGTGACCACATGTGTCTACCATAAACAAACTGCAAAGCAGGATGGAGACAAGGGCAACAGTAAGGCAAATTTTGTTTTCAGTCATCTCAAGTAAAATAGCCTAAAAGAGCAGAGCAGATAAGACATGATGAGAGGATAAGATAAGATGTTTTTGTGTTAAATGTGCCATGCAGCTAATTAAAAAATGTGACAGCAACAGTGTCGATCATAGGTTGGTTGTTAATGTGGCTTTAAAAAGGAAGCCAAGTCATCATGGTATCCTGGAGAGAAATTCTTATGCAAGTATGTAAACCCACTTTGTCACTTAAAAAATAAATAAATAAGCCACCCTGTAAGAAAAACTGTAATAATACTTAGCAGTCCTGCCACTGCTGACTCCAGTCTTTAATCTCTTGAACAACTACACTGGATGAAGAATCTTCAACATCTGAAAATTTGAGTGTGTTGGATGCCTATGAACTCCACTGCATGCTATGGAGCTACCTGTTGGCTTCTACATCAATACTGTCCATGTAAACTGTAATGAAGAAGCAGCCAGAAGACAAGGAGGGATGACGGCATCTTACATTAGGATGCATGGTCCCTCCAACTTTATTACTGTGTTATATAAATGTTGTCTGCAATGCTACTATTGTAATTTTTCTTATTGAAAATTAATAAAAATAACTGAAAGAAAGGCATCTTACATACATGAAATGGTTGGATACCAAAGATACTTCCACAGCAAAAATGAGAGTCACTGGAAGTGGACTGGTTTGTATTGATACTCTTCTTTTGCAGGATGTTTTTTAATTATTTTTTGGCATTTGAGTTGCTTTAGTGTAAACTCAAGTCTTTTTGGCATTCTTGCAATACCTTTTTGAGCTTTTTGTTTTCACATTTGAGTAGCTATTCCAGAGACATTTTTAAATTGCAATTTATATTGATCTGTTAGTTTGTCAGTAAACACTATTTAAAAGGCCTCTCCTTTGTGCTTCACAGCATATCCTAATTGGAAATGGTAGTGGCAGACACGGACAAAGCAAGGCTTACACCAACTTCCAGTGACTTTAAAAGAAAGCTTGTCCTGAGAGAAACTTTAAAGGTTATTTACCAGGTTGTCAAGCTGACCCACATTGCTTCTGGACTTCAAGTCACTGACCTGGAACACTTATTCCTGCAATAGGGTTTATTTACTAAAACTAGAGAGGATGAAACCTGGTGCAGCTATGCATAGTAACCTATGAGCTTCCAACTCCAGCTTGTTCAATTAAGCTTTGACCAAAAAACTGGAAGCCGGTTGGTTTCTATGCAGAGCTGCACCAGATTTTGCACTGTCCAGTTTTAGTAAATCAACCCCAATGCCATTTAAGTTTTCTCCACTCCTAATTTGCACCTATTAGTTAGTGTTATGCCGCGTACACACAATCATTTTTAGGCATGAAAAAAACGTTGTTTTTAAAAAATGTCATTTAAAATTATTGTGTGTGAGCTTCACATAATTTTTCGGGTTCTGAAAAACGCCAATTTTTTTTTCCGAACATGCTGCATTTTTTAACAATGTTTTAAACAACGTCTTTTTTAGGTTGTAAAAAATGATCGTGTGTGGGCTAAAACAACGTTAAAAACCCGCGCATGCTCAGAAGCAAGTTATGAGACGGGAGCGCTCGTTCTGGTAAAACTACCATTTGTAATGGAGTAAGCACATTCATCACGCTGTAACAGACAGAAAAGCACAAATCGTCTTCTACTAACATGGAATCAGCTAAAGCAGCCCCAAGGGTGGCGTCATCCGCATGGAACTTCCCCTTTATAGTGCCGTCGTACGTGTTGTACATCACCATGCTTTGCTAGAGCATTTTTTTAAAACGTCGTTTTAATGATGAAGTTGGAAAAACATTGTTTTTTCTACATGCCGAAAAACTTCGTTTTTTAATGCCGAAAAATGATCGTGTGTACGCGGCATTGGTGTTAGTGACCCAAAGTCAAAAGCAGTATTCTTTTTTCCAAAAATAGTAGGGTGGATAGGCCAAAAACAGATCCCTAATAATGTATTAAGGCTACCATTCACAAACAATAGTGACTCTGGAATAAAAGATCAAGGATAATGGATCTCAATCAAGAGTATAAATAAAAAGGTCATCAGTTTATGTCCAAATGAATTTTAGTCCATATAAAAGTTCACACTTGAATAACGTCTCCAATTGCGGTCTGAGGTGCTACCACTGATAATCATGTAAAGACAAAAGGAAAAAGTATAACATGCATAAATATCATGGAAAAATTGAGCATTTAGTCAATGCATTCACATACAAGGGCTTCGTCACCAAATAAACAGGTCATCTGCAGTATTTCCAGCTGGGGGCAGTCCCTCCGGTGTCTCAAATAAGCATACAAAAGGGGGAAAAAAAGGGAAAAATTTGTGGGTGCACTACTCACTACTAAGCGTAGTTATTTATGAACAAGAAGTGTAACAATATACACTATTGCACTCATGTTCATTATATTACAGTTCCAGCAGGTGGCTCACTCTCCAGGTCCTAGTGGCAGCACAGTGATAAGGTGGTAGTCCTCCACTGCACAGCCCCACAGTAAGTGATGCAGAGGGGGGTCAGTAACCATAAATAGCCAACTGTATGTCTATACTAGGTGGCCGCTATGGACTGCAAGAAAGGCAACACTTGCCTGACAGGGCATCTGTAATAAGGTCACAAGTGGCATGAGTGGGTGTGGTGTTTTTGTCTTTTTTCCTGAAAATGACTACCACCTTTTGTTGTCCATTTCCTGTTCCTCTCCATTAGCTAGTAAAGCTGCCAATCAAAGTAATACACCAGAAATTAGGCATTGGAAGCAAGAGGAAATAAACTAGAGCCAGCATCAATGAAGGTGGTCCCTGTTTTCAGAAAGAACGCACACTGCTGCTTAGGGGTCCTAGGCCAGGGCCCTGGGTAGAAGAACAGACCTGGCTTGCAGGTACCTAAAATACTTACAACATAAAGTAAGTGTCTTTTTTTTAGATTTTAACAACATGCAAACTACAGTGAACAATTATGATTGTCAAATTTTGGAGATGGCCAATTTGCATATTAGTAGCTTACTCAGAACTCAATGTGGATTTGACAATAAATTATATTTAATGAGATCTAAACTCTCATTAGAAACTATATACATCATTTTGTTTAGGTTGAGTTCCTTTCACTGCTGTGAATACAATTTATGCAGGTCTATTGATATAGCTCAAGCAGACATCAGTAAAACATCTGACACTTCTCTTCATAGGGGGTTAATCTATAAATTACATGGATTAGTACCAGATTTTCAAGTAGTTTATAAGTTGAGCCTATGAGCTAAAGGACAGGCGTCAGGCTGTGGCAGTTAATGGAGTACATTCAGAGGAACAGCAGTTTACTGGTGAAATGCCTCAGGGTGCTGTACTGGGAATACATTTTATTAAATGTTTTATGAGTGATATCACTGATGGCTTATAAGCAAAGACATGGCATTAATAAAGTGCACAATTTAAAGAGTAGTGATGGTAGTTCAGATTCTTAAAGGAAAGATCATTGAAATACAAGAGCACCCTATGTATAAATGTTGTCAAGGGAACATAGGCAACTCACTTGAATCTTTCTAGTGTGATAAATCATTTCAGAAAACTCATAGTGGAAAGGAATAGTATTTTAAGTAATTTGAAAGAGCTAATGCAATAAAATCCAGCTGCTTGGTGAAATCAGTGATAGGTATTTTGAACGCATTTCTTTAACCACTTCCATACCAGGCACTTACGCACCTTCCTGTCCAAGTACATTTTCAGCTTTCAGCACTGTCGCACTTTGAATGGCAATTGCGGTCATGCTACACTGCACCCAAACAAAATTGGCGCCCTTTTTTCCCCACAAATAGAGCTTTCTTTTGGTGGTATTTGCGCAACAACTAAAAAAAGACTGAAAATTTTGAAAAATAAAAATACGTTTTTTTTTATTTTTTTTATTTTTTTTGTAAATAAGTATGTTTTCTCTTTCAATTACGGGCACTGATATGGCGGCACTGATAGGCACAGATGAGATGGCACTGATGGACATCGATGAGGTAGTACTGACGGGCACAGATGAGGTGGCACTGATTGGCGGCGCTGGTATGCGGCACTGATGGGCGCTGGTATGCGGCACTGATAGGCGCTGGTATGCGGCACTGATGGGCACACATAGGCGGCACTGATGGGCACACATAGGCGGCACTGATGGGCACACATAGGCGGCACAGATGGGCACTCATGGGCGGCACAGATGGGCACTCATGGGCGGCACAGATGGGCACTCATGGGCGGCACTTATGGGTGGCACTGATGGATACTTATGGGTGGCACAGATGGGCACTGATAGGTGGGCACTGGGCATGGATGGGCACTGTGGGGTGGCACTGATGGACACTGTGGGGTGGCACTGATGGACACTGGGGTGGCACTGATGGACACTGGGGTGGCACTGATGGACACTGGGGGCAGCACTGATTCCCATGTTGCCAGTCATTGCCCATTTGTGGGCACTGATTGGCATCTTTTTTTTAATGCTTTTTTTTTTTGCCCTTCCCTGGTGATCCAGGGTGGGCTTTCCTGGTGGTCCAGTGTGGCGATCTGAGGGGGGCTGCACTGATAAACAATCAGTGCGATCCCCCCGCCAGGAGAGCCGCCGATCGGCTCTCCTTTACTCACGTCTGTCAGACGCGAGTGAGGAAGAGCCATCAACGGCTCTTCCTGTTTACATCGTGATCAGCCGTGATTGGACACGGCTGATCATGTGGTAAAGAGCCTCCACCGGACGTAAATCGGCCATAGGCTGGGCGGGAAGTGGTTAAAGAGAAAACTGGCCTAAATAATTGATCTAAAGATTACTTCTTGGGATGCAAAGAGACAAAGAGGTTGATTTACTAAATGCAAATATACTGTGCACTTGTTTTAGGAGAAGAAGCTCTGAAATGAGGGTAAGCTCTGCTGATTTCTATCATCTAATCATGTGCAAGCAACAATTCTTTTTTTTTCCTTGCATGTGATTGAGTATTCTTTGCAAAGTGAGACTTTACCTCATTTATTAAGCTCTGGAGCAAGTGCACTTGTAGTGCACAGTATATTTGTATTTGGTAAAGCAACCCCATTGCCTTCCAGAAGACCAATTGTTCTAATTGCAAAAATTGTGTATGGAACACAAACAGCTTCAAGATCAGCGTCAACGTTTATCTTTTCAGCAGGTTTTAAAACACCTCACTTTTATACACCTTGGCCCAGATTCAGAAAGAACTTACGCTGATGTATCTACTGATACGCCGCGTAAGTCCACGGATGCGCCGTCGTATCTATGCGCCTTATTCAGCAAATAAGATACGCCTGAATTTGGGCTTCATACAACCGACGTAAGTCTCCTATGCTGTCGTATCTTGGGCGCATATTTACGCTGGCCGCAAGGAGCGCTTCCATTGATTTACACGTCCAATATGTAAATGACTTAGATACGCCGATTCACGAATCTACTTGCGTCCGTCGCAGTAGTCTACGCCGTTTACGTAAGGCGTACATCCGGCGTAAAGTTATTCCACATAAAGCAGGGATAAGTCATGTTAGGGTATGGACCAGGGAACAGCCGTCATATTTTACCGCGTTTACGTAAGTCATACATGAATGGGGCTGGGCGTAGGGTACGTTCATGTCGTATGCATTGAGCCGTCGTATCTTAGGGAGTATATGCGACGTGATTCTGAGCATGCGCGCGCATGCTCCGTTCGTTCGGCCCTTCATTTACATGGGGTCATGGTTAATTTAAATGTATCACGCCCACTACCTTCCTACTTTGAATTAGGCGGGCTTACGCCGGCCAATTTACATTGCGCTGGCGCAAGTTTGGGAGCGAGTGCTTTGTGAATACTGTTCTAGCCTCACTGATTTACATTGGCGTAGCGCATATGAGATGCGCTATGCCGGTCTAAAGATGCGCCGCTCTACGTGAATCCGGGCCCTTGTGTCTATCAAGTTGTTTTTTTGATGGTTTAATGCTGTATGAAAGAGGAGAAGTTCCCCCAGGGTGGGGCTTTAACGGTAACAATGATAGAGAAATATGAAATATAATAAAATTTATTAGGAAAGAATACAAAGCAAAAATTATAATAAACAACACATTATTATAAAAACAAGGTACATCACTAAGTGGTGCGTGTGTCCGCAGGGATAAGTTCAGGCCCTACGCGTTTCAGGATTTCAGTCCCTTCTTCAGGGGCCGGTGTCCATGCGACAGTTATACTGTATGCAGTAAGAGATTGTGATAATGCTGTATGGGTTTGTATATATATTTTTTACTTTGTTATGGTCACAATAAAAAATAAAAAAAAATCCAAAAATATCTTAGAATGAAGGGGAAGGACACATTTCTGCTGTCAAAGCTTGACATACTCATTTGTGGCTGAACTACCAGAGTTAGGCCCCTTTCACACCTACATTCTTCCTTAATGTATTTTAACTACCTAAATACTGGACACTTTTACACCCTTCCTGCCCAAACCAATTTTCAGCTTTCAGTACTCTCACACTTTATGCAGTTTTAAATTTTTTGCGCTATAACAAAAAACAAAAAAAATTGCAACAATTTTGAGAAAAGATATTGTTTTTTTTTTTACTTTACTCTAATAAATATCCCCAAAAACAAAGAATATAAAGAAAAACAAATTTCTTCCTCAGTTGGCCAATATGTATTCTTCAATACATTTTTGGTATAAAAACCCAAAAGTTCTAGCATCTACAAAATAGGAGATAGATTGCGACATTGTGGCGGACAGATCAGACACTTTGACTAGTGGTGATTAGGGATGAGCTGAACACCCCCCCCCTGGTTCGGTTCGCAGCAGAACATGCGAACAGGCAAAAAAAATGTTCGAACACGCGAACACCGTTAAAATCTATGTAACATGAACATGAAAAATCAAAAGTGCTAATTGTAAAGGTTAATATGCAAGTTATTGTCATAAAACGTGTTTGGGGAAAAAAAAGTAATTTAAAACTGATCGCGGCTTTAATGAATTTTTGGGACGAAAAGTCATTGAACAAAAAAGCATGGGTTCCCCCCTTAGTCCATTACCAGGCCATTTGGGTCTGGTATGAATATTAAGGTGAACCCCGAACCAAAATGAAAAAAAAAAAGCTTGGGTGTCCCCCCCAAATCCATATCAGGCCCTTCAGGTCTTCAGGATTTAAAAAAAAAATGGTGTGGGGTTGCCCCAAAAAATCAATACCAGACCCTTCAGGTCTTATGACAATAACTTACATATTAACCTTTAAAATTAGCACTTTTGATTTCTCCCATAGACTTTTAAAGGGTGTTCCGCAGCTTTTCGAATATGCTGCGAACACCCCAAATTGTTCGCTGTTCGGCGAACAGGCAATGTTCTAGTTGAACTCATGTTCAACTCAAACAGATAGCCCATTCCTAGTGGTGATCCAGGGGTTCCCTAGAAGGTGTTTCTAACTGTGTGGGGAGTGTATTGACTGGAGGAGAAGAGAGATCGCTGTTCCTGATCACTAGGAACATACGGTCTCTCTCTACTCCCCTGTCAGAACAGTGATCTGTTTGTTTACATTAACAGATCCCCATTCTGGCTCTCTGCGGAACGATCGTGGGTGGACATATTTGCCGCCGGTCACGCGCATCGGCTCCGGCACCGTGTTTGCAAATACTGCATCTATTACACAAACCGACTTACAGCTGCTGCAATTCTCGCAATAGAGCCAACCTGCCGCAGTATAATGATGGTGGCTGGTCGGCAAGTGGTTAAACGACAATTACTAATAACAATATAAAATTGTTTTACATTTTTTTCAAATTTAGCAAATCAGTTATTTTTCTTCATACATTTTTACCAAAATGTATACTGCTACATTTCTTTGGTAAAAATAACCAAAATAACAAAAGTCAGTGTATATTATTTGTTCTGTGTGAAAGTTGAAGGCCCAGATTCACAAAGAACTTACGCTGGCATATCTCGAGATGCGCAGCGTAAGTGTATATATACGCCGCCATATCTATGTGCCGTACCCACAGAACCAGATACACCTGAAAATAGGCTTCTTCCGACTGACGTAACTTTCCTACGCCGGCGTAGCGTGGGCGCTTTTTTACGCTGGATGCATCTGGCGCTCCCATTGATTTTCTATTCAAATATGCAAATGAGGGAGATACGCCGATTTACGAACGTACGTGCGCCGCGTGTAAGTTGTACGTCCAGCCTAAAGTTACCACTCATAAAGCAGGCATGCACGGGTCAGCTGGAGAGCAGCTGCAGCAGCACCGTTACGGACGAGCTGAGCAACCACACTTGCAGGACAACACATCCGTATGCCAACATGCCAGGGGCAGGCATGGTCATAGCACTACTAGTGTGTTCAGATTCGCGTAGAAGGAGGGCACAGGAGAGGATATACTGAACGCGCATTAATGTCTTTGGCATGGGGGATTCGGAGGTGTATCGCATCTTCAGATTCAGCACTGATGCCATCCTGGAAATAGCCACAGCCCTGCATGATGACATCACCAGCCAGACAGATCGCTCACATGCAGTGCAGCCACTGGTCAAGGTACTGGCAACACTCCATTTCCTCGCCAGTGGATCATTCCAGCGTACAAGTGGAGTTGTGGCTGGGTTGTCACAATCCACCATGAGCAGATGCGGTCCCCGCAATCCTCACATGCATGTCCCACCACATCATCAGACCCACCCATGAGCATCTGCAGCAGAAGGCAAGGCAGGATTGTGTCAGAATTGCAGGATTCCCACGCACCGTGGGGGCCATTGATTGCACCCATGTGGCACTACGGCCCCCCGTGCCACAGAGCACATATACCGCAATCGTAAGCACTGGCATTCCATCAATGTACAGGTGATAGCCGATGCCCAATGCCTCATATGGCACGTCCGTGCCAAACACCCAGGGGCCAGCCACGACAGCTACATATGCCGTCAAAGCAACATCCCAACATAATTCGAACAGAATGTGAACAGGGACAGCTGGCTGCTTGGTGAGTGACATGGGAGTCAGGCATGACTGTCCGACCCCATGATACGGACATCACGAGGGGCACATTCACGACTAACATCCTCCTGTCTTTTCCCTTCCAGGTGCATATGCACTTGGACCCCATCTCCTGACTCCATTCCGGAATCCCGAAACCAGAGGAGAGAGAAAATACAATGCTGCACACATACGTACCCGTGCAGTGGTGGAACGCACATTTGGCCTCCCGAAGTCCCGTTTCCGATGCCTGGATAAGTCCGGGGGGACCCTGTTGTATTCCCTAAACTTTGTGTGCCAGATCATCGGTGCATGTTGCATGCTGCACAACTATGCCATGAGAAAGGGCCTGGAGATTTACATACGTGATGACCTGACCCCCGAACCAGACAGTCCTCCCCTAACCGAGGCTACCGCATCTACTGAGGGAAGAGCAGTAAGGAGATGCCTCATGGTAGGCATCCTTGCACGTTAAACACACACATTCATCATGGCACATGGAGAATGCACGCATGCACACCACTGTGGTCCCTAACTCACACACCACATCCACCTCACATTGGATTAGCCCAAGTCCATGCAGGATTTGGGAGCAGCAATGCCGCGCCAAGGCCCTAATGGTTTCGCTGTCCATAGATACCACATTTACACGGTCGTGGGTATAACTTCTTCCAAACGACCCAGGGTGACACCCCTTTGCTGGCAGGAGTGTCACCCCCACATTCACACACCAGACACACTGTAGCCTGCACTCCTCACCGTGTGCAGGAACTACTGAATAAAAACGCTCATGACCTGAGCAAATATAATTTAAAAAAAACAATCAATTGCCATGTCGTGGGCCAAGCTTGGTGCCACAGCTTCTTTAATGTCTGGTGGGAGCCTCGGGTGGGGGGGGGGGGGCATCAGGTGGAGGAGCATCCCCTGGTCTCTTCCTGGCTGGCTGCCTGCCTTCCAAAGCCACGGCAATGTGGGTGAGTACCGCATTTGTCTCCGCCTGCAACAGCCACGTCTGCCTCCCCTCCGCGTCGATGGCAGCTGTATTTGCCTGTATGGCCACTACCAGGGACTTTACCTCTGCCACAAGGTCTGCTGCAGCTCCCCAAGGCAGGTGACCAGATACATATTTGTTAAAGGTAGATACGCCTCCAAACCTGTTACACTAGCAAATGTATATTGTCCAAACGAACACCAAACTTCCTTTTTCAGGAAAGTGTCCGATCTTCTCTTCACATTTCGCGAGGGGGTTTAATGTCCCCCTCAACCCAACTGTAGACACATCCACCGGTACGACGGCTCTCTCTTACAGAGCCCTCCGCCAAATTAAACTCCAGCTGCAGAACCTGACGCTCCATGACACATGTTCCCCACTGGAAAAGACTAGACTTTTTTTCCCCCCCGCATAACAAATACTCAAGAATCGACTATTTCTTTCTTTCTCAAACAGACCTTTCCCTTCTCACGAAGGCCACCATAGAACCAATGTTTCTATCAGACCACCACCCCATTACAGTGACACTCGTCTTTCCAGAATCCAACAAAACGACTAAGACCTGGAGACTGAACCCCTCCTTACCCCGAAAACCTTAGACAGATAAGCGCACGAATCCAACGATACTTCGGAGAGAACGCCACCCCTGACGTGACACCCATCACACTATGGGAAGCCCACAAATGCGTTATTAGAGGGACTTTGATTGCCCTGTCAACAGCGCATAAAAAACGACACCAAGAAAGGATTAAGACACTCATTGCCACGATTAACCGCCTGGAAGCTGCCCATAAAAAGTCGGCCTTGCAAGCCACACTACAAGACCTCCTGCTTGCGCGCTCCACCCTGCTAGACGAATTAGGCAAACGTACCAGGCGACAATACGTCCTTGGCCAGAAAATCTTCTACGAGCATGGGAACAAGAGCGGGAGATTATTGGCGCGCACGATACAGGCTTCCAAAGCTTCTTCGGTAGTCCATCATATCCGGGACAAAAATGGCAATGTGTTCTCTAAAAATGAGGACATAACCAAGCAATTCGAGAAATTTTACTCGAAACTCTATAATTTGACGCCAGACGGGGGGGAACCAGCCGACGCGCTCACACGTTCGGCCCAAATAAAAGAGTTTCTTGCTCGATATTGCCCCAAATCCATTCCATCGGAAAAGGCGGAGGTCATGGAGAGTCCTCTCTCCATGGAAGAACTTAAATTGGCAATTAAACAAATGAAAGTGGGAAAAAGCCCGGGCCCTGATGGCCTCCCCTTAGTTTATTACAAATGCTTCCAAGACAACCTTACCCCTCAGATGCTGCAGACATTTAACTCATTCGCAAACCCCCAAGTGTCATTAGGAAGAATGTTAGAAGCCCATATAGCTGTTATTCCGAAAGATGGTAAAGACCCTTCACTAGTTTCGAATTACAGGCCAATATCCTTGCTTAATGTAGATATTAAACTCTACTCAAAAATCCTAGCAAACAGGCTGATGTCACTGATTCCGGGCCTTGTTCTACCCGATCAAGTAGGTTTTGTCCCTGGCAGGGAAGCCAGAGACAACACCATCCTTACCCTAAATCTACACCACTGGCTCACCTCATCAGGCACTAAGGGGTTCCTACTTTCCCTTGACGCCGAGAAGGCGTTCGACAGGGTGGCCTGGGATTACATGCGGGAGGTTTTGAGGAACATTGGCCTCCTTCCTCGCATGTTCGCGCATATTGATGCTCTGTACTCTAATCCCTCAGCCAAAGTTAAGGCTAATGGCCTCCTGTCGGACACCTTCTCTATTAGCAACGGCACGCGTCAGGGCTGTCCGCTATCCCCCTTGATCTTTGTCCTAACATTAGAACCCCTATTGAACAGAATACGTGACAATACTGACATCAAGGGCATCCCTTTTGAACGCAGAGAATTCAAAGTCGCAGCCTTTGCCGACGACATACTACTATCCTTACAAGCCCCCCGAATCTCTTTACCTAACCTATTGAAAGACATTAATTACTTTGGGACACTGTCCAACCTTAAAATAAATTACACGAAATCTCATGCACTCAATGTAACACTGTCCCCCCAAGACGTCTCTCACTGTCAGGACTCCTTCCCTTTCCAGTGGAAAGCTGAGGCCATTACCTACTTAGGAATCCAAATCACTAGAAAGTTAACGGATCTATATAGCGAAAACTTCCTTTCCTCCCTCACTAAAATTCAATCAGACTTGAAAGAATGGGCCGCACTACACTAATCTGGTTCGGACGTTCAGCGCTCGTTAAAATGGTTGTCCTACCTCGCCTTTTATACATAATGCAAACTATCCCAATCCACTTACCCCCCTCCTTTTTTGCAACATACTAAAAGGCCTGCACAGCCTTCATATGGAAGAACCCCACGCATTAAATTCTCGCGCCTAACCTGTGCAAAGACGTCGGGCGGAATTGGGCTCCCTGAACTGAACAAGTATTACCTAGCTTGCCATCTAACCAGAGTAGTCGACTGGAAAACTCACAAACAAAGCAAACCCTGGGTGATGTTAGAAAACTCCTTTTCACAGTTCTTGACACATACTCTACCTTGGGTGACGCCCAGATACTGGCCCCCATCTATCAGGCAGCACCCTCTCATTCTCCCCTCTCTTCTGGCCTTCAGGAAAGCGATGTCTCTCTTCAACCTATCCTCACAACCAGGTCCGCTGACTCCCGTGAGAGAGAACCCTGAGTTCCCACCGGGAGAGTCCAAAACATTCCTGCAAAGGGAATGGCCACACGAGGAGGTTCTGGCTTGTCATTTCTTTCATAAAGGCCGTCAGCGTTCCTACGATGAGTTGAACTCCGATTCTCGTATGGGTGCCTTTCCCTTCTGGTCATACAGACAACTGTCACACTTTCTGACCTCCACAAACTCGAACGACCCCTGGAATAGAAGTCTCACGCCATTCGAAACACTATGTACACGTTCTACGCCCCAGAGACATCTAATCTCATATATTTATGCTCTTCTGCAAGCTGACAAGGACCCCTCCCTGACACAGGTGCTACATACTTCCTGGGAGGCAGATTTACAACTGACTCTCACGGAAGATGACTGGGAATCCATCTATACATCTGCTCACAAAGGCTCCATGAATGTAGCTATCCAGGAAAATGGATATAAAATCATCACAAAATGGTATAGGACCCCAGCTCGTTTACACAAGTTCTCGCCCTCAGTTCCGAACACCTGTTGGAGGTGTCAAAACGCAATAGGCTCCATGATTCACATCTGGTGGGAATGCCCTCTGCTCCAACCATTTTGGAGAGAAGTTCACTCCATAATTTCCTCGGTCACCACCTATACCTTAGACTACACCCCAGCTCAATACCTTCTGCACCACACATCCCTCTCCCGACACGCCTACCAGAAATCATTGGCCATGCACATGGTCAATGCGGCCAGACTCTGCATCCCCACCCACTGGCGCTCATCGGATATCCCAACCATCAGAGAGTGGCTGGCCAGGGTGTCCAAAATTGAAGAGATGGAGGAATTAATTTATATTGCCCAGGATCGTATTCAGAAGTTTACAACGACGTGGGCCTGTTGGTCACACTTCAGGAACTCAGATTTGTACAAATCCCTCTTCCCTTGCTAGCAAGAAACTACTTGTCAGAAGGACTCTCACGACCTGGACCCACCCCCCTTCCCCCCCCCCACTCTTTTTTTTTTTTTTCCTTCTTCTTTTCTTTCACCTCTCTTCCTTTTTCCTTTTCTTTTCTCTCTCCTTCCCCCTCTCCAACTGGGGCCCTTGGCCCCTCTGGCGATATAACCGACCAACACCTCCCCCAGGCCCCCTGTCTGAACCACAAGTGTCGGTTATCAATGGTTTGTCCATAGGCTTATAGCATTTAATTGGTGTTATTATGTTAAATACTGCATGGCGCTACCTTACGTGCTCACTGATGCCGTGATAAACTGTGTTAGCTTGCTTATGTCACGCCATAATTGTACTAACAGGAGTATTGCCATGCTTTGTTTGTACTTGTGCATTTTTATACGCATATATGTATGACTATCTTTTCCTTAATAAAAACCTTTTTTGTGGAAAAGGCAGGTGACCATCGCAGCACTGTTCCAACTAACATCCTGGAGAGTGTCATTTATGAGGCCCGGGGAGGCCAGGTTGTCCGCCAAACGTTGCATCTCCACGGCAACAGCACCCATATGGCGGTCCTGTTCCCTCGCTAGATGTTCCGGGAGGAATTCGGGAACACCCCTTGTCTTCCTCATAGCCTTCCTGGGGCCAGGAGAGGCTTGGGGCCTTCTATAGGGGGAGGCCCTTGAGGGGTTTGACCTGATGGGGTTGGACCCTGAGGGGCTTGACGTGATGGGGGTGGATGTGTGAGAGGGCCCGGCCAAAAGGGAAGAATCCTCCGAAGAGAGGCAAACCTCCTGATCCATATTGACCAACTCCTCCTCAACCACCTCTAGAGTAGAGGTGTGGGCACTCCCCTCCACCGCTGACTCTTGGCTTCCCAAGGGGTCAGGCTGAGCCAGATGTTCCTGGGATGATGGCGTGGGACAGCCACAGGCAGCAGATAGCCCTGCTCCCTCCAGCACATCTGTGGATGACACAAAACATTCACATGTTGGTGGACCAACACACTTGTCACATGTTCCCTTCCACCCCCTCACATGCTACACACCATATAGGAGATAAAACACACTTACCTGTCCTCAAGGCCTGTTCAAAGGAGTCATAGCCCTCCACTCCCTCCACTTGCTCATCAGGAGTGAGCGTAATAGCAGTGGCTGGTCCACCTCCAGTGCCCCTGGCATGCTTTCTCATTGTGGCCAGCTTCTCTCTGACCACACGACGCAGGTCATTGATCTTTTTTAAAATGTCCTTGGGGGTCTGTGAAGCAATTGCCTATATGCTTCAGTGTAATTCTCCCTGCTTGTTTAAGGCTGTTAATGGTATTTACCCTTCTGCAGCCAGTCCTGTTTCAAATGTTAATTGCTCTAGTGTGTTGTGTGGAAAAGCCCTGTGTTTACTGGTTACTGTGATTAGATAAGTGGCTCATGTTAATTATGCTGATTGCTTCATTGTGGTAATTATCTCTCTATATGCGGGGTCGAGCTGTCTAGTTAATGTATTCAGTACAACTAGTAATTAGCGTCACTGATCTCATTGTCTAAAGAAATGTGTCTGATCAGGTTAAACATAGCGGAGCCGAACCGGCTAGATACTGATTAGTTCAAAGAAATATCCTTATTTCAAAGGATCTGTATTGAACACCCCCCACTGTGTGAGGGGGGGGCGGAGATTTGTCATTGTAACAGTTGTAACCACATATAAGCTCTGTGTTATACCATTAAAAGGCTGTGTTGTTCCAGCAGTAAGCTTGTCTCATGTGTGGCTATTTGGGGCGATTCCATGGACTCCTACTTGTGGAGTATTGGGTGATTTTCGTTATGGGAAGAAGGGACTGTTTGACGGGGATATCATACCAATACCGTCACAATTGGTTGGCAGCAGTGGGATTTTCCCTTCTACTCTCCCTTACACCCGGATTCCAAGCAGACACTGGAATAACTACTGGAAGTTCGTGGAAGGATTGCTAGCAACAAAACCAAGCGGGTCATCATAGCAGAATTAATGGAGATGGACCAGGAGGACGTGATTGCAGCAACGCCAGCAGTACAAGAGATGGAGACACCAGTGATTCAGGAAGAGGAATCACCAGCCAACAAGCTAATGAGAGAGAAGCTAGCATGGTTCGGCCCGAACCCAACGGCAGATGTGGTGCTGAAAGTGATGGACCTATTAGCAAATGCAGAACTACAGAAGGATAAACAAATAAGAGACGCAGAACTACAGAAGGATAAACAAATAAGAGACGCAGAGCTACAGTTAAAACTGGCAGCAGTCCAACAAGCAGCCGCACATTCTCCAAACAGTGAGTACAGCACAGCAGACGCAAGGAAGATTCCGTTTAGCACTTTTAAAGCTTTTGATGAAAAGGACTATGAAATTGATAACTACCTGGCAGATTTTGAGAGACAATGGGCCAAATTCTCAAAAAAGCTGCCTAACTTAACTTTCAGCAGTTAAGTTACACTGACTTAAAATTTTTACCTAAGTGCCTGATCGTCAAAGCACTTACCTAGAAATTTCAGGCCGTGTAACTTAAGTGCCGCCGTCGTAAGGCGGTCCTCCTCTCCTGGGGGCGTTTAAAATTTAAATGAGGCGCGCTCCCGCGCCGGCCGTACTGCGCATGCGTGTGACGTCATTTTCCCGACGTGCAGCGCGCGAACGTAATTAACGCCGGGCGGCTTTGAGAATTTCGACGGGACACTAAAGTTGCGACGGGTGAAAAAAAAAAGACGCGCCGGGAAAACAAATAATTATAAAAAAAATGACAGCGTCGCTCAGCATGCATTCCTGAGAGGGAGAACTCCATGCCAATTTTCAAAGAAAAAACCGGCATGGGTTCCCCCCCCCAGGAGCATACCAGGCCCTTAGGTCTGGTATGGGTTGTAAGGAGACCCCCCCTCCTGAGCCGTGCCAGGCCGCATGCCCTCAACATGGGGGGGTTGGGTGCTCTGGGGCAGGGGGGCGCACTGCGGGCCCCCCCACCCCAGAGCACCCTGTCCCCATGTTGATGAGGACAGGACCTCTTCCCGACAACCCTTGCCGTTGGTTGTCGGGGTCTGCGGGCGGGGGCTTATCGGAATCTGGGAGTCCCCTTTAATAAGGGGGCCCCCAGATACCGGCCCCCCACCCTAAGTGAATGGATATGGGGTACATCGTACCCCTATCCATTCACCTGGAGGCAAAAAGTAAGTTAGTAAACACACAACACAAGGCTTTTTAAAATAATTTATTATTCTGCTCCGGATGCCCCCCTGTCTTCTTTATTAGCTCTATTACCAGGGGGGGCTTCTTCTTCCACTCTCCGGGGGTCTTCTTCCACTCTCCGGGGGGGGTTTCTTCTTCCGCTCTCCGGGGGGGGCTTCTCCGCTCTCCGGGGGTCTTCTTCCATCTTCTCCCCTCTTCCGTTGTTGACTCGGCGAACCCCGGTTCTTCATTGCCCGCAGTGCGCCCCCCTGCCCCAGAGCACCCAACCCCCCCATGTTGAGGGCATGCGGCCTGGCACGGCTCAGGAGGGGGGGGGCGCTCGCTCGTCCCCACTCCCATTCCTGACCGGCCGGGTAGCGTGCTTTGGATACGGGTCTGGTATGGATTGTAGGGGGACCCCCTACGTCGATTTTTCGGCGGAGGGGGGGTCTCCTTACAACCCATACCAGACCTAAGGGCCTGGTGTGCTCCTGGGGGGGAACCCATGCCGGTTTTGAATTTAAAAATTGCCGTGGAGTTCTCCCTCAGGAATGCATACCAAATGCCGTCGCTTGAATGGGCCTTTACAAGGTTTGACTAACTTTCCACATTATAAAACCAGCCCTAGTTTTGCGCAGGCAAATTCGGAACTTACGCAGAAATCACAATGATGAAATGCTTTGAAAATCTGCTTAAGTCCTCATTTGCATACGCAAAGCTGCATTTCAATGAGAAATGCCCCCAGTGGCGGATGCGGTACTGCATCCTAAAATCTGACCGTGTAAGTGTCTTACACATGTCAGATTTTCTGCCTAACTTTGGAAAAAGCCTTTTGAGAATCGTTTCCAAAGTTAGGCACAGGGATACGCAGGCTGAACAGCAGTTAAGTCTGCGTATCTCTTTTGAGAATCAGGCCCAATGTAACCTGCACCGAATAGCTAGAGGAGAGTGGGTTGCAATATTGTCAGGCAAACTGTCAGGCAAAGCTTCTGATGCTTTCCGGACCGTGCCAGATCAGGATATCCATAGCTACGCCAGGGTTAAAGAATCGCTCCTAGCTCGTTATGCAGTAACCCCAGAGTCCTACCGACAGAAGTTCAGGGACTCACGCAAAACCACGGAAGACTCTTACGTGGAATGGGCATGCCAGTTGTCCCTGTCGGCCTCTAACTGGGTTAACAGCAGCCAGGCCACCACCGCAGATGACATTTTGCAACTAATGCTCCTGGAGCACTGTGTGAGGGGGGGCAGAGATTTGTCATTGTAACAGTTGTAACCACATATAAGCTCTGTGTTATACCATTAAAAGGCTGTGTTGTTCCAGCAGTAAGCTTGTCTCATGTGTGGCTATTTGGGGCGATTCCATGGACTCCTACTTGTGGAGTATTGGGTGATTTTCGTTATGGGAAGAAGGGACTGTTTGACGGGGATATCATACCAATACCGTCACAGGGTCCTTACCTCATTACCAAGGGCATTGACCTGTGTGGCGATCTCAAGCAGGATCTCATCCTTCTTGGCCTTACTGGTTGTGCCACTCTCTGCCCCATGGAGGCAAGCATCGTACCTGGACATGGCCGATATCACAATCGCCCTCTCCTGTGGGGAAAAGTTCTTCTTCCTCCTCTCCTTCCCAGATGCTGGAGCAGACATGGCTCAAAGCAAAAGTACCTACACCACAACCCAACAAACGGGTGTACTTTTGCGCTCGACAGGCGCATGTCTGGGCATATTTATGCCCTGGGCGTAGGCGGTGGGTCGGCGTATCTTAGGGGTTACGCCGGGCGTAGTTGTGAGCATGTGCAGAGGGGTGCGGGACATACGTCACGTGCACGCGCCGTTCGTTCGGCCCTTCATTTGCATGGGATCATGCCTTATTTAAATGGATCATGCCCACTTCCTTCCTACTTTGAATTACGCCGGCTTACACCTACGAATTTACGTTACGCCGGCGCAACGTGGGGAGCATTTGCTCTGAGAATATGGTGCTTGCCTCTCTAAGTTACGACGGCGTAGCGCATATGAGATGCGCTACGCCGGCATAAAGATGCGCCGATCTCTGTGAATCTGGGCCATAGAGTCTAATGCCGCGTACACACGACCATTTTTCAGGTTGTAAAAAATGACGTTCCATAAAAAACGATCATGTGTGGTCTCCAGAGCATTTTTCACAATGAAAAAAATGACAATTAAACATTTAGAACATGCGTCGTAAAAAATGGTCGTGTGTGGGCTTTAACGACGTGAAATAAAAACGTGCATGCTCAGAAGCAAGTTATGATACGGGAGCGCTCGTTCTGGTTAAACTAGAGTTCGTAATGGAGATAGCACATTCATCATGCTGTAACAGACTGAAAAGCGCGAATCGTCTTTTACTAACACAAAATCAGCTAAAGCAGCCCCAAGGGTGGCGCCATTCGAATGGAACTTCCCCTTTATAGTGCCGTTGTACGTCACCGCGCTTTGCTAGAGCATTTTTTTCACGATCGTTTGTAGGCAAGGCCAGTTTAACGATGGGGTTGAAAAAAACTTTGTTTTTTCTAGACCATTAAAATGTAATTTTTTACAACCCGAAAAAAGTCGTGTGTAAGACTACTTTCACACTGGGGCAGTGCCGGTGTTTAGAGGTTTCAATTCGGTAAACAGAGACATGACAGGTCATGAAGGAAATGGGTGTCTTCCACCCCAGATAAATGGCACAATTATAATATTATTATACACGATTTATATAGCGCCAACAGTTTATGCAGAACTTTACAATGTAGAGGGGGGACAGCACAATTACAGTACAGTTCAATACAGAAGGGACAAGAGTGGTCTGCTTGTAGAGCTTACATTCTAAAGGAAGGGGGTGGTGGTACAAAAGGTAATAGCTACGGGGAATAATTTGATGGTGGTGGCTCTGGTACAGGTGCGTGTGGGATAGGCTTCCCTAAATAAATGAGTTTTCAGGGATCTCCTAAAGGTGGAGAGGTGGCTGATCGAACAAACTGGGGCAGGGAGTTCCAGAGGATAGGAGAGGCTCTGGAGAAGTCTTGAAGGCAAGCATGGGAGGGGGTAACAAGGAAGCTAGAATGCAGGAGGTCCTGGGAGGAGGGGATGATTTGGTTGATATCTGCAGATGAGGTTGGTTATGTAGCTGGGGGCGATGTTGTGGATGGCCTTGTATGTTGTGGTTAGCATTTTGAATTTTATACGGTCGGGTAGAGGAAGCCAGTGAAGGGATTGGCAGAGAGGAGCAGCAGTCACGGATTGGTTAGTGAGGTGTATTAGTCTAGCAGCAGCAGCAGCATTCATAATAGACTGAAGGGGATAGCCTGAGTAAGGGTAGGCCATTAAGGATTGAGTTGGAGTAGTCAAGGTGGGAAATAAGCAAGGAGTGAATACGTTGCTTTGTGGTGTCATTAGTTATAAAGGGTCGAATTCTGGAGATGTCGTGGAGATTAAGGCGGCAGGATTTAGCAAGTGATTGGATGTGGGGGCTAAAGGAGAGGTCAGAGTCAAGGATTACACCCTGCACCCTGGCATGTGTGGAGGGACCAATGGTTGTTCTGTTGATATTAATGGTAAAGTTATGGGGGGGACTGGGAAGGAGTGAGTGAAAAATGTATATAGCGCAGCACATGCGAACCGAATTGCCTCTGGGCGCTGTATCCATTCCGTGAAACCCTTTGACCTCAGAAGAGATGGGTTTTAATCCGTCTCCTGAAGGCCAAGTGGTCCAACTCCAATGGTGGTTGGTAGGGCGTTCCACAGTCGAGGTCCCTGGACTGCAAACCTTTGATCTCCTTTGGACTTGTATCTGGCTTTGGGTATTTGGACACGGTTTTGATTGGTGGATCGCAGAATGCGACTGGGGTTATGAGCTTTTATTTTTTCGCATAGATATTGGGGGACGTTTCCTTGAATACACTTATGCATTAGGCAGAGTGCCTTGAAAGACATTCTGCCTTTTACCGGCAACCAGTGAAGGGATCTCAGAGAAGGAGAGATTGATTCCCATGCTTTTTGCCGGTCACTAATCGAGCGGCCGTATTTTGCACGACTTTCAGACGAGTGATTTGGTATTTGGGGAGTCCGAGGTAGAGGGCATTTGCATAGTCAAGTCTGGAATTGATAATTGTTCCTACCACTAGGGATGAGCTTCGAGTTCAAGTCATGTTCGACTCGAACATTGCCTGTTCGGCGAACAACGAACAATTATGGGTGTTAGCGGCAAATTCGAAAAGCCACGGAACACCCTGTTAAAGTCTATGGGAGAAATCTAAAGTGTTAGTTTTAAAGGCTAATATGCAATTTATTGTCCTAAAAAGTGTTTGGGGACCTGGGTCCTGTCCCAGGAAACATGTATCAATGCAAAAAAAGTTTTAAAAACTGCCATTTTTTCAGGAGCAGTGAATTTAATAATGCTAAAAGTGAAACAATAAAACTGTAATATTACTTTAAATTTCATACCTATGGGGGGGTGTATAGTCAGCATGTGAAAAAGCGCATGTTTCCCGTACATAGAACTGTCCCTGCACAAAGTGTCATTTCTGAAAGAAAAAAAAGGCACTTAAACCCAGCTTTGCGGCTCTAATGAATTGTCGACTCTGGCAATTCAGAGATGATTCATAAATAAAAAATAAAAATAAAAAGCGTGGGGGTCCCCCCAAATTCCATTAACAGGCCCTTCAGGTCTGATATGGATATTAAGGGGAACCCCGCCATCAATTTAAAAAAAAATTACGTGGGGTTCCCCACAAATATCCATACCAGACCCTTCAGGTCTGGTGTGGATTTTAAGGGGAACTCCACCCCAATTTTTTTTAAAAAAAAAGGCGTGGAGTTCCCCCAAAAATCCACACCAGACCCTTATCCGAGCACATTAACCTGGCCGACGGCAGAAAAGAGGGGGGACAGAGTGCGCCCCCCCTCTCCTGAACCGCACCAGGCCACATGCCCTCAACATGGGGAGGATGTCCCCATGTTGATGGGGACAAGGGCCTCATCCCCACAACCCTTGTCAGGTGGTTGTTGGGGTCTGCGGGCAGGGGGCTTATCAGAATCTGGAAGACCCCTTTAACAAAGGGGACCCCCAGATCCTGCCCCCCCCCCATGTGAATTGGTAATGGGGTACACTGTACCTCTACCATTTCACAAAGGAAGTGTAAAGAGTTAAAAAAAACAGACACCGTAGAAAGAATTCCTTTAATAATAAAAAAAAAAATCCAGCGGTGGAGAGGGCTTTCCCAGTGACGTACGAGGGTGCGTCAGAGGGGGCAGGGTCACGTGACAGGTGGCCGCTTCCCCTATATAAGAAATGTCAAAGCTCCAGCGCGTCATTCCGCTGGGCTGTGTCCAGCGGAGAGTGGAGATCGCCTGCTGCGCTCTGGACTGATGGATCTTCTCATCGCTGGACCGGACCGCTGATCACCTGTCGCTGGAGAGATCATCCGTCGCTGCATAGAAGACAACGTTGGAGCAGGGAGCCGCATCGAGAGTGGATTACCACCGCTGGATTTTTTTTTTATTAATAAAGGAATTTTTTCTACGGCGTCTGTGTTTTTTTAACTATTTACACTTCCTTCGTAAAATGGTAGAGGTACAGTGTACCCCATTACCAATTCACATAGGGGGGGCAGGATCTGGGGGTCCCCTTTGTTAAAGGGGTCTTCCAGATTCTGATAAGCCCCCCGCCCGCAGACCCCCACAACCACCGGGCAAGGGTTGTGGAGAGGGGGGGCGCACTCTGTCCCCCCTCTTTTCCGGCCAGGTTAACGTGCTCGGATAAGGGTCTGGTGTGAATTTTTGGGGGAACTCCACGCCATTTTAAAAAAAAAATTGGGGTGGAGTTCCCCTTAAAATCCACACCAGACCTGAAGGGTCTGGTATGAATATTTGGGGGGAACCCCATGTCATTTTTTTTTTAAATTGACGGCGGGGTTCCCCTTAATATCCATATCAGACCTGAAGGGCCTGTTAATGGAATTTGGGGGGACCCCCACGCTGTATTTTATTTTTTATGAATGAATCATCTCTGAATTGCCAGAGCCGACAATTCATTAGAGCCGCACAGCCGGTTTTAAATGCTTTTTTTTCCTTTTTAGAAATTACACTTTGTGCAGGGACAGTTCTATGTACGGGAAACATGCGCTTTTTCACATGCTGACTTTACACCCCCCCTAGGTACGAAATTTAAAGTAATATTACACTTTTATTGTTTCACTTTTAGCATTATTAAATTCACTGCTCCTGAAAAACGTCAGTTTTTAAAACTTTTTTTTGCATTGATACATGTTTCCTGGGACAGGACCCAGGTCCCCAAACACTTTTTAGGACAATAACTTGTATATTAGCCTTTAAAATTAACACTTTAGATTTCAAATGTTCGAGTCCCATGAACTTTAACGGAGTTCTAAAGTTCACACGAACATTTGGTGTGTTCGCAAGTTCTGATGCGAACCGAACAGGGGGGTGTTCGGCTCATCCTTAGTGTTGACCAAAGCGCATGATATGCGCTTAGGCTGGGGTAAGTGGGTATAATGTTTGACTGTCGATCGATTCTTAACAGTTGCATACTCCTTAGAGTTTTTATGGTGACCTCTGATAATCTTGAGGCGAATGGTTTTAAATCCCGGATGGTTTTTGCGGTATATCTCAAATTAGCCATAGTCGCAGAAACGCGGGGAAAATTATAATTGATCGGGGGGGTATTTGATGGTTGATGGGAGGAAGATTTCCAAGTGGGCCTCCACTCACTAAACCTTCCCTCCCTGTTGATCCAGAAGAAGGTGAAAAAACCCTGGCCGTACTGTGCCAATCTGCAGCGATCAGGGAAAAAAATTCCTTCCTGATCCCTCAAGGGCGATCGAGCAAAGCCTGGATAAAGTGGTGAATGGTGGGCATCCCTAGATTTAAAGCTGACGAGCTAATGGGGGGGGGGGATTGGGGTATACGCACCCCTAAGTTCAAGGTGGGAGCCAAAAACCCCAGCAATAGGACTGAGGAGGGTGAAATAGGGGCGAATTGGAAAGGGGGTCAGTGTTGTTTAGGGTGTAGCAAGATGGCCGCCGAACGGGAGCTAGGCCCGAGTCGGTGGCTGAGGTTCTGGGGGGGTGAGGTGGTAGCGATCCTCTTGGGGCACCGGGGAGATAGTGGAGGTCTGTGTGGGGGATTGGTGGTTTTAATGATGTTTAAGAGGGGGTGTCATTGATGTCCGCACGGGGACTTTCCTAGCTGCGGCCGCCACAAAAACAATTTCCGGGATTCTCCGGACCGGGGGTTGCGGTTAGCTGGAGCGGTTTCGGGGGGAGGCGTGGGGGGTTGCGGTTGGCGGGAGCAGGGGTTGCAGGGAGAGGCTGGCGGGGGTTGCGGTTGGCAGGGAGAGGCAATTTCCTCAGGCCATTGCTCCGTTCTGATGGGCCAAAGCCGCAGCTTGTCCTTAAAAGGACGGCCGCGGACTGTCCCAAAGGCGGAGGATGATGGTGGGAAAAAAACAGGCCTTACCTGTGAGGTTGCTGGGCAGGGAGGTCTGTGGGAGGAAGGGGCGGTTTAGGAAGAGGGAAGCCAAAGGGGAAGGGAGGCAGTGCTCGTCCTAGTTGTTGTATCCGGATGCTGCAGCAGAGGGCTGGGAGAACCCTGCCTAGCTGATCTGTCCCTGTACCTGGGGAGAGCCGACTCGTTGGAGAGCGTCCAGCTCTCTCTAGCCCTAAGGTGAGCAGACTCGCGTGAGAGCGTCCTGCTGCACCGCTGAGCTGGGAGGGAGGAAATATAAAATGCTCAGTTTTAGAAAGATTGCATAATAAAAGTACAGGACCAACAACTGTGTTTGTCTTTGCACGTGAGCACAGGGGGAGGGGGGGATGCCCTTTACATTTTTTATTTATTTATATATTATTGTATTTATTTATTTTCATTTTATTACTGTTTCTTTAAAAAAAGATTTTCTTGTTCATACATCATGGGACACAGAGCCTTAATTACTTAATGGATTACGTAGTCACCACAGGTGATTGGACACTGGTTAACCCAATTAGAATTGAGTGTATCTGGTACACTGTGGCAGATATGTTTGTGCACTGTACACTGTTACAGATGTTGATGTTTACTGTGAACAGGGACAGATGGTGCTTGGTACACTAGTGTGGGATGGCTGCAGCCTGTGTAATCTGTGTGTGTAGCTAAACAATAAAATAATCTACACAAATATCACTGACAGGTTGCAGCCACCCCCCCCCCCTTACTGAGCTCAGGAGGAGAGCTGACACAGAGACGCTTGCCTCTGTTTAGATTATGTGATGGGCATGATTGGACACAGCCATCACATGATCAGGAGGGCCAATTAGAGAGCCCATATCTTGATCTGTGATGTGCTGTGTCCGAAGGACACGGCCATCATGGGATCATGCCGCTGTGGGGCCAAATGTTCTGACAGAATGTATGGGTACGTCCAGTACGAATGGATAACATAGATAAAAAAAAAAGAACCCACTAGGACAGAAAAAGGAAGCTGCCATGGTTTTTGAAGGTGCATATTCCTAGGGCACCTTGACAACTGTCTTGTAACGCTACTCTCTGTCCTTAGTTTACTCGCTAGATTTAATGTCATGCTCATCAAATCAGATGCCCAAGCATGAAAAATACAACTTTCAAACTCTTTATAGATAGACCTTGAAGCAGTTCAAACTGTAATCCTATTACTATAGCTGTTTTTTTTTTTGTTTTTTTTAAACATGTAACTTTTTACATTTTGAAAACATATGTTGTTTTAGGTGTAAAGATAATGGGGGGGGGGGTGCTGCTTAAAAAATTTTCTTTTTTAGAAAAGATACTTAATCTTAAAAACAAAAATGTTATTAATGCTTTCATATATCAAATCAATTAAACTATCTGCCAGTGTAGCTGTCTTGCAGACAGTATAATTTGGTTAGACTAGGGTCACACATTTGAAAGAGCTTCATTTTTACATTTAGAACAATAAAAATATACAAAAAGTAATTGTAAGCAAAGTTTGCCCTCTCCAACCTCCCTATATCTCCTGTAATGCTTTTAAGGCATTTAGCTGCTTTATCTGAGGTGACTTAATGGATGCAAGTATCACAATTATTTTGCATTTATATATTATTCATTTTTTTTAGAGCTGTGAATAAGCAAATGGATTTCACTATATATTTCAGTCACCCACTGAAAACTCACCGATATGGCTGAGTTTTCTAAAGATAGTTTTCTCCTGTGGTTAAATGCCAGTTGTTCCTTAATTGATTTAGATATTGTGGAATTTTAATCCGATTTTTTTATTTCAAATAAAATAATGACAAAATGTATTTTATCGTGTGTGGAAATAGAACAAGAAAATTAAAAAATGCAAAGCCAAAGCTTTGAATTTAAAGGCAAACTATACATGGGCTAGTACAGAGGTATTGAATAAGGAGACCAAACAACAATTTGATACAACATTTTTATTTAACTTTGGTAAAATTGGCCACGGTGTCATCCATAAAATGTGGGGGCGGGGTTACAAAAATTTTCTCAATAAATAAATTAAATTACAAAAGGCCAAATTGGCTAAACTTAAAACTTTAAAATCAAATTAATTTCTGTCCATCCAGCAAAAGCTGGACGACTACTCCCCCCATACAGACGACCCCATGACTTATTATGACAAACTGACAGGTAAGGGTGGGCGGGCGGGCGATGCTGCTTGTCAGGAGATGTGACTGAGCAAATCGCCTCAGCCTCTCCCTTATATAGGCTCGTCCAGTGCAGGTTTTACCTCACGCGAACGGACCTATCAGAGAAGGGGGCTGCCGCAGCTGACCAATCAGAGGCTGTTACTACCCCAGAGCGCGGCAGCCCACTTCTCCCTCTGCTCTATCCCATGCAGGCTCAGCATACTGCCGTAGCCTCACATGGGCTAGTACAGAGGTATTGAATAAGGAGACCAAACAACAATTTGATACAACATTTTTATTTAACTTTGGTAAAATTGGCCACGGTGTCATCCATAAAATGTGGGGGCGGGGTTACAAAAATGTTCTCAATAAATAAATTAAATTACAAAAGGCCAAATTGGCTAAACTTAAAACTTTAAAATCAAATTAATTTCTGTCCATCCAGCAAAAGCTGGACGACTACTCCCCACCGGCCGGGGCCAACCGCGAAGCTGTTGGCCGAGGCCCCCCCACCACCGTGGCTGATTCGATCATGGACTGGATACCCATATTAAAAATGTCCAGGCCAATGCCTGACAGATGAATTTGGTCAACCCGAAACAACCCAGGCAAAAAACCCTCTAACTCGGAATGACGAAAGGAAGAGCCACCAATTGAAGGCATAAAACTATGAATCGTCCTATTTAGCCGTCTGCGGATTCTATCCACGTAGAAAAGGGTGCCATGCGGCGACCATAACAGCCTGGGAACCATCTCAGAATATACTAACACTGAACCTGGGAACATTTGAGTTATGGAATAGAGATCCCTTTTCATTTCACATAACAAGTCCCATGTGTTGAATTTACCCAAGTCATTAGCCCCCACGTGGATAACTATCACTTGGGGTTGAGGCCAGACAGAAGACAAATAAGCTAGGTGGTCTTTTAAATTGCGCCACCGCATACCTCTAACACCTGACCATAAAATTAAAAATAAATCAGGATCAAGCCCCAGGTTAGCAGAGTATGATCTGGATCCGGAGTGCTTGTAAGCCCAGAACACGTAGGAGTGACCTATGACCCAAGCGATATTCCTGGATAAATCTGAAAGAGAATCATAAAGTTAGAAGACTGGGACGAACATATAACTTATATCTATTGCTGCCCCACCTGCCCACTTTTTTAACCTTACTCTCTGAAAAACCTATAGAATCAGCTGTGGTGGCAGCGCCAATTCGGAAAGAATGGGAAGAAAATTGGTACCCAGATAAATTCAAGCGCTTCAAACAGGAGGCCAAAACAGCTGAGAACTGGTACCTAGTTAGAGAGGACAAGTCTTCATGAATAAAAAAGGAATCGTTACTCAATGGTCTGACCAAAAGATAATTACGAACATGAAACACGGGACAGATAGCCTCATTAGGAGAACTGGATAAAGAAAACCACTGGCCAACCTGAGAGGACTTTGATCTGGACAAAAACAGACGGACAGAACCGACGTCAAACTGAACATGAGAAAAACGGAGAAATGAAAAAGCGTTTCTATTTGCTGCAGTAAACTCACCTAACCGAAGGGCTCCAAAGAATGCTATAGAGAAAGCAGCCTTAAAAAGCAAAGATTCGAAATTGGATGAGCAGACATCTTGAAGGATCTGAAGAAGATCGATCAAAATGGGGATAGATATGGGACGCCTATTATCTAAAGAGGGCCTAGACTTTTTGAGGCCCTTCAAAACCTGAGTGACCTGAAAGAAAGAGGTAAGAGCAGGAAGGCCTGCAAACTTAAGGAAAAAAGAAACTCCAGCCAATATTTTACCTATGGAAGCCGGGGACAGATTAGACTGAATGAGAAAGGACAAAAAAGACAAAGCCACGTAAGAAGATACATCTAGTGGATCCAAACCCAATGGTTGACAGAAAGAGCACCATTTGTGCCATGAAAGCCTATAATCCCTCCAGGTGTTTTCCGCTACTGAAGCCTTGAGATTCCGGAATATTATTCCCAAATTAAGCCCCAGAGGAAGTCTGGGCAAGGGGTGCCATGTTGATCCGCTGATGGCGCCAACTCTCGGAATCTCTTGAACTGTGAACGAGATAAAGAATCTGCTATGTTATTTTCTTTACCTGCAATATGCTCAGCTCTCAACCATATATTACAGTTCATACAATGAAGTACAAGGAAACGCAATAACCTCAGAACGGGATCAGACTTAGAGGACAGAGTATTGATGGCAAAAAAGACACCTTTATTATCCGTATGAACTAAGATTCTACGATTCCTAAAGATGTCTTCCCACACAACCACCGACACAATCACTGGAAAGAGCTCCAACAGAACTAGATTTTGAAGTATCTCCTTCTGGAGCCAATCAGGGTGCCAGGACTGGGCGCACCAGCGCCCATCCAAGAAAGCCCCGAACCCAGCAGAGCCAGCTGCATCGGTGAAGAATTCCAACTGAGAACTATTAATAAAGTCCATTTGCCAGGCCGAGGAACCATTAAACTCATTTAAAAAAGCATCCCAAATTCTTAGATCATCCTTGATGCTTTTTGAAATTCGGAAATGAGCGTAAGGGTTCACCATACCTTTTATGGCTAACGAGAACCTGCGCGAAAATACCCTCGCCATAGGGATGACTCTGGCTGCAAAAGCAAAAAGACCCAGCAAAGATTGTGCCTCCTTTAAGCACACCTTCTTACTGACAAGAAAGGTTGCAATCATAGACTTCATTTTATGTATCTTCTGTTGTGGCAATCTGAATTCCATTCGTTCGGAGTCAACCGTGATCCCCAAAAATTCAATAACTGTCGTGGGAAAAACTGTTTTCTCCTGGGCCAGAGGCACGCCAAAGTCATGACAAACGTCAAAGAAAACCTGTAAAGCTTCCATACACACTGATGACCCCCGGGGACCTAAAAACAAGAAGTCATCTAGATAATGTAGGATAAGGCCTTGAGGGATAACGACTGACACGACCCAATGTAAGAAGGAGGAAAAAGCCTCGAAATAAAAGCATGACATAGAAAACCCCATTGGCATGCATTTATCAAAATAATATTTATTCAAAAATTGAAAACCCAAAGAATTGAAGCCTTGTGGATGCACGGGAAGAAGGCGGAAAGCCGACTTAATATCAGCCTTTGCTAGCACAGCCCCTTGCCCTGCTTGCCTCAAAAGACACAAAGCCTCATCAAATGAGGCGTAGCAGACTGGAGCCTCCACAGAGGCAACTTCGTCATTGAGTGACGAATGCGGTGGGTAAGATAGGTGGTGGATCAGTCTGAACGCACCCAGCTCTTTCTTGGGTACGATGCCCAAAGGGGACAACCGGAAATTAGAGAATGGCGGGTCATTAAAGGGGCCAGCCACCCTACCCTCAGACAATTCTTTGCAAATTTTCTCAAGCACTAAGTTAGAGTGCATGGATACCGATAGTAAATTTTTAACTGGTGTACACCCTGAACCAGTAAAGGATGGCACTAAGAAACCATTGGCAAAACCTTCAGTTAGCAGAGCCGCCATCCTGTGGTCTGGATAGCGCTCGAGCCATGGGCGCATTCTTGCCAGGCTCACCGGAGTCGGGGCCTTTCCCATGTGTGTCCTTGGGTCCTGAATGAGAGGAACTAGCGGCAGCTTTACGAAAACATCTGCTCGCCGCGTGAGTACCGCCACAATAAGAACACTCATGTTTGTATCTACAATTCAATAAGAATTTACATTGACCCTCATTGAATGCAAAGCATACACCCTTCCTGACTGGACTCTGACCATTTGAAGCGGGGCGAGGGGTGAACTGGGGCCTAGGTGGCAGCATAAGGTTTAACCATAAACCAACGTCCTTAGCCCCCCAATGCAGCGATGGGTGCACAGCTAGTTTTTGACGGAAATTCTCGTCATATGAGAACCATGCGGAGCCGCCAAAGTGGCGAAAGGCCTCCGCAATAATATCCAGGTGTTGGAATAAACCTGAGCACTTCCCCGGGAAGCGTTCTCCCATAACTGCTGAATAGATACAGAACGCTTGCAGCCAGTTTTGAAATGTCTTAGGAACCGCTCTCCTCCTATCTTCCTCTGTTCTTTCGCTGGACTGCCTGTCAGATTTAGCCAAAAACTCCTTAGAAGCAGGGAGAAGTGATAATATATCGAGATATTCACCCCTCCAAATTTTTTCTTTGACTGACTTAGACAGATGAAAACCCAGCGGGGATAAACTGCAAGGGAGGGGTTCCTTAAAGGAAGACTCGCTGACCATAGCAGCCGAGGATCTGAGGGGTAAAGTATTATTAACAGCAGGACACCTCACACTCGATCTGACAGTAACATCCTTATTTAGCAGAGAGGGATGACCAGCCTCATGCCACACCACACCAACCTCCTCCATATCAATAGCATTATCGCTATTTCCAGCACCAGTCTCCTGTGCACTCTGACTTACTGTGCATGCCTGAGTACTCAGACTCTCACCTGGTTGCACATACATATTTACATTTTGTGAGGTAAAATCTGCATCATGTATACCTTTGAACTGCTGCACAATGACAGACAAAGATTCAATTAGACTAGAAAATGCAGATAACTGGTTAACATTACTGAAAACAACTTCAGGTAAAACATGCTCACCCAAGTCCCCAGGAGGGGGGGAAGAGGCAGCGCTGCTCCCTTGCTGGCAAGAAGCACCTCTTGTTGCAGCTCCCTCAGCTTGAGGAGCTAAATTATTGGTCTTACATTTCTTTTTTCTTCCAGGCTGTTTCCTGGGGGCGCCCACGCTCATCTCTGGTACTGCAGCTGGGCTGACAGATAAAACAGAGCCACTCTCCTCAGACAGGCAACGCTTCAGCCACTCTTCACCTCCCCTGCTCTCCGCCTTCTCTAGGAGTCTACATAAGAGCTCCTCACGGCTGTCCTGCACAGCGCGCTTCATCCTGAGAGAGAGGGAGAGGCGGGCGATGCTGCTTGTCAGGAGATGTGACTGAGCAAATCGCCTCAGCCTCTCCCTTATATAGGCTCGTCCAGTGCAGGTTTTACCTCACGCGAACGGACCTATCAGAGAAGGGGGCTGCCGCAGCTGACCAATCAGAGGCTGTTACTACCCCAGAGCGCGGCAGCCCACTTCTCCCTCTGCTCTATCCCATGCAGGCTCAGCATACTGCCGTAGCCTCACATTATGTAAGCCAATTTTCGATTTCTTGTTAGTCAATATGTTATTTTATATATTACTACTACTATATATGAACTACCGTTCAGCTGTAGTTTAAAGAGACCCTGTTGCCAGACCATTTATTTCAACAAAAAGCTTCCCATAAGATTATATTTGCATATAACATAGTTTATGCCCATTATATACACCTATAAAATCCTCCCTTGTGTAGATATCCAAAACCCTGAGACTGCAGCTGGCAGTCACCATTTAGGATGTGATGTCAGCAGCCCCAGCAGAATCAGAGCTGTTACTCGAGTTTTACACACTATAGTATTTCTTCTTTGTTTATTCCTCAAGTGCTACAAAAAGGTTATGATGGAGGGTGAGAGGAGGGATGGAAATGCTGGGTCAGCATAGATAGTAACTAGATACTCTCAGAAGAGAAGACTATGATATGCAAAGAGGGAAGGGGCTGTACTAAGTGATTGATTCTCGGAGTAGTTACATTTTCTAGCAAGTTCAAAGACACATTACAAAAGAATGAAAAATAATTAATGGAATTAAAAAAGCACAGCAAATGAGCACTTAAAGTTTTTTTGTTTTTGCTTTTATTTGTATTTCTTTTAATTAGTATTATAAGGATGTTGCTAATCCCATTATGTCTTATAAATATGTTCACTTTTAGCAAATAGACTGTAAACAACATAGCATTTACACTGCTGATTTTAATTTTTTTTTTATGAATACTTGTTAATCAGTGAAGCAAATCACAGTCATGTCTGTTTCCCTCAATGATGGCTCATCTGCTTATCAAGGGCAATGGGAGGGGATGTGTTCAGTGAGAATTTGCAGTACAGTAAAATGTACTTTATATAACCCTGTATAGCCAATGAGTGATCAACTGATCAGTGTACCTGCCTGCTGCCAGTACCATGTGATCACTGTGACCAATCACAGCAGATCACATGACAACTCTACACAATAGATGTCTTTCTTTCATGCCATTCATTGTGTATAATTGTAAAACAAGTAAAAAAGGCGCAGTGCACAGGTACCTCAGTAATTTTTGTAGTACCCAATAGTCCAGGGCCAGGGGTAAGAGATGTGTATATAAACATATGCACACATAAAACAAATATGTCAATCGGCCAGTCAGGGCAGCCACCAAAGAAACCAGAAGCGAAGTTCCAGTGTGCTAAAGTAAAAACAAGGAAACAGGGGCGCCTCTGAATATATATATATCATATAAGCATTTATTTAAAACAGCAATATCCACTCACATGGGGGATTTTAGTGTTGAGTACGAGTCAGTTGCTAGACTGAAAAGATGGAAGCTGCAGATCACCGCAGGTTCCGCATTGCTGGCACCACATAAAATCTAAATGGGGATGGATGAGTAGGGATGGTTGAACACAGCAGGACAGGATCTTCTTCAGATGTCCAGACTCTTCCAGTGTGGAAGGGACACGGCGGAGTATCTGGAGCCAAAACGAGGCTTGAGCAGCAAAACACTGCTTGCTGTTTAAGCCTCGTTTTGGCTCCAGATACACGTCTGTGTTACTTCTACACTGCAGAAGCCAGACGTTCCTTATGCAGACACCGTCTGTCCTTATCCCCCTCACCTATTGAAAGTTAAACCCATATACTTACCAGAGGGACTTCTTTTTATCCCCACCTGAATAAGAAAAAGAGTCTGGACATCTGAAGAAGATCCTGCCCTGCCCTGCCGTGTTCAACCATCACTACTCATCCATTCCCATTTGGATTCGATGTCGTGCCAGCAATACAGACTTGCGGTGATCTGCAGCTTTCATCTCTTCAGTCTAGCAACAGACTCGTACTCAACACTACAATCCCCCATGTGAGTGGATATTGCCGTTTTAAATAAATGCTTATATGATATATATTCAGAGGCGCCCCTGTTTCCTTATTGTGTATAATTGTGCTGCTAGCTGTTATGTGTCACAGTGATCACAGGGTACAGGCAGGGCCAATCACAGCCCATCTGTACCATGTGATTAGCTGTGGCCAATCACAGCTAATCGCAATAATAAACACTGAATGATTCAGTTTAAGTCAGTAATACTGGTTGCTTAATCTTGTCACAGTGTGTTAAAAAAAATTTGTAAAAAAAAAAATGTACATACTGCCACCAGTCAGTGTCTCTGATTGCTGCCACACCAGTTATATTTCTTGGCCTACATGCATATTTTCCTTCACTAACCTCCCTAGTAGACATGTGCAATTCGTTCTGTTTCTAATTCGTTTTTTTACGAAAATTCGGAAATTCGTGAATTACGAATTTTCGTATTTACGAATTGAAAAATTCGAAAATTGAAAAATTCGAAAATTGAAAAATTGAAAAATTGAAAAATTCGAAAATTCGAAAATTCGAAAATTGAAAAATTTGTAAAATTGAAAAATTCGAAACTTGAAAAATTCGAAAATTCGAAACTTGAAAAATTCGAAAATTCGAAACTTGAAAAATTCGAAAATTGAAAAATTCGAAAATTGAAAAATTCGAAAATTGAAAAATTGGAAAATTGAAAAATTGGAAAATTGAAAAATTCGAAAATTGAAAAATTGGAAAATTGAAAAATTCGAAAATTGAAAAATTCGAAAATTCGAAAATTCGAAAATTCGAAACTTGAAAAATTCGAAAATTCGAAACTTGAAAAATTCGAAAATTGAAAAATTCGAAAATTGAAAAATTCGAAAATTCGAAAATTGAAAAATTGAAAAATTCGAAAATTCGAAAATTGAAAAATTCGTAAAATTGAAAAATTCGAAATTGGAAAAATTCGAAAATTGAAAAATTCGAAAATTGAAAAATTGAAAAATTCGAAAATTCGAAAATTCGAAAATTGAAAAATTCGTAAAATTGAAAAATTCGAAAATTGAAAAATTCGAAAATTGAAAAATTCGAAAATTGAAAAATTCGAAAATTGAAAAATTGAAAAATTCGAAAATTGAAAAATTGAAAAATTCGAAAATTGAAAAATTCGAAAATTCGAAAATGAAAAATTCGTAAAATTGAAAAATTCGAAAATTGAAAAATTCGAAAATTTTAAAATTCGAAAATTGAAAAATTCGAAACTTGAAAAAATCGAAAATTCAAAAATTGAAAAATTCGAAAATTGAAAAATTCGAAACTTGAAAAATTCGAAAATTCGAAAATTGAAAAATTCGAAAATTGAAAAATTCGAAACTTGAAAAATTCGAAAATTCGAAAATTGAAAAATTCGAAAATTCGAAAATTAAAAAAATTCGAAAATTGAAAAATTCGAAAATTGAAAATTGAAAAATTGAAAAATTCGAAAATTCGAAAATTGAAAAATTTGTAAAATTGAAAAATTCGAAACTTGAAAAATTCGAAAATTCGAAACTTGAAAAATTCGAAAATTCGAAACTTGAAAAATTCGAAAATTGAAAAATTCGAAAATTGAAAAATTCGAAAATTGAAAAATTGGAAAATTGAAAAATTGGAAAATTGAAAAATTCGAAAATTGAAAAATTGGAAAATTGAAAAATTCGAAAATTGAAAAATTCGAAAATTCGAAAATTCGAAAATTCGAAAATTCGAAACTTGAAAAATTCGAAAATTCGAAACTTGAAAAATTCGAAAATTGAAAAATTCGAAAATTGAAAAATTCGAAAATTCGAAAATTGAAAAATTGAAAAATTCGAAAATTCGAAAATTGAAAAATTCGTAAAATTGAAAAATTCGAAATTGGAAAAATTCGAAAATTGAAAAATTCGAAAATTGAAAAATTGAAAAATTCGAAAATTCGAAAATTCGAAACTTGAAAAATTCGAAAATTGAAAAATTCGAAAATTCGAAAATTGAAAAATTGAAAAATTCGAAAATTCGAAAATTGAAAAATTCGTAAAATTGAAAAATTCGAAATTGGAAAAATTCGAAAATTGAAAAATTCGAAAATTGAAAAATTGAAAAATTCGAAAATTCGAAAATTCGAAAATTGAAAAATTCGTAAAATTGAAAAATTCGAAAATTGAAAAATTCGAAAATTGAAAAATTCGAAAATTGAAAAATTACAAAATTGAAAAATTCGAAAATTGAAAAATTCGAAAATTGAAAAATTGAAAAATTCGAAAATTGAAAAATTGAAAAATTGAAAAATTGAAAAATTCGAAAATTCGAAAATTCGAAAATTGAAAAATTGAAAAATTGAAAAATTGAAAAATTCGAAAATTCGAAAATTGAAAAATTCGAAAATTGAAAAATTCGAAAATTGAAAAATTCGAAAATTGAAAAATTCGAAAATTGAAAAATTCGAAAATTGAAAAATTCGAAAATTCGAAAATTGAAAAATTCGAAAATTGAAAAATTCGAAACTTGAAAAATTCGAAAATTCGAAACTTGAAAAATTCGAAAATTCGAAACTTGAAAAATTTGAAAATTCGAAAATTGAAAAATTCGAAAATTGAAAAATTCGAAAATTCGAAACTTGAAAAATTCGAAAATTCGAAAATTGAAAAATTCGAAAATTGAAAAATTCGAAAATTGAAAAATTGAAAAATTCGAAAATTCGAAAATTGAAAAATTCGTAAAATTGAAAAATTCGAAAATTGAAAAATTCGAAAATTGAAAAATTGGAAAATTGAAAAATTGGAAAATTGAAAAATTCGAAAATTGAAAAATTGGAAAATTGAAAAATTCGAAAATTGAAAAATTCGAAAATTCGAAAATTCGAAACTTGAAAAATTCGAAAATTCGAAACTTGAAAAATTCGAAAATTGAAAAATTCGAAAATTCGAAAATTGAAAAATTGAAAAATTCGAAAATTCGAAAATTGAAAAATTCGTAAAATTGAAAAATTCGAAATTGGAAAAATTCGAAAATTGAAAAATTCGAAAATTGAAAAATTGAAAAATTCGAAAATTCGAAAATTCGAAAATTGAAAAATTCGTAAAATTGAAAAATTCGAAAATTGAAAAATTCGAAAATTGAAAAATTCGAAAATTGAAAAATTCGAAAATTGAAAAATTCGAAAATTGAAAAATTGAAAAATTGAAAAATTGAAAAATTCGAAAATTCGAAAATTCGAAAATTGAAAAATTGAAAAATTGAAAAATTGAAAAATTCGAAAATTCGAAAATTGAAAAATTCGAAAATTGAAAAATTCGAAAATTGAAAAATTCGAAAATTGAAAAATTGAAAAATTCGAAAATTGAAAAATTCGAAAATTCGAAAATTGAAAAATTCGAAAATTGAAAAATTCGAAACTTGAAAAATTCGAAAATTCGAAACTTGAAAAATTCGAAAATTCGAAACTTGAAAAATTTGAAAATTCGAAAATTGAAAAATTCGAAAATTGAAAAATTCGAAAATTCGAAACTTGAAAAATTCGAAAATTCGAAAATTGAAAAATTCGAAAATTGAAAAATTCGAAAATTGAAAAATTGAAAAATTCGAAAATTCGAAAATTGAAAAATTCGTAAAATTGAAAAATTCGAAATTGGAAAAATTCGAAAATTGAAAAATTCGAAAATTGAAAAATTCGTAAATTGAAAAATTCGAAAATTGAAAAATTCGAAAATTCGAAAATGAAAAATTCGTAAAATTGAAAAATTCGAAAATTGAAAAATTCGAAAATTTTAAAATTCGAAAATTGAAAAATTCGAAACTTGAAAAAATCGAAAATTCAAAAATTGAAAAATTCGAAAATTGAAAAATTCGAAAATTCGAAAATTGAAAAATTCGAAAATTGAAAAATTCGAAACTTGAAAAATTCGAAAATTCGAAAATTGAAAAATTCGAAAATTCGAAAATTAAAAAAATTCGAAAATTGAAAAATTCGAAAATTGAAAAATTCGAACATTGAAAAATTCGAACATTGAAAAATTCGAAAATTGAAAAATCGAAATGTCAAAAATCGAAATTTTTCGAAAATTGAAAAATTCGAAAATTGAAAAATTCGAAATTTCGAAAATTGGAAAATTCGAAATTCAAAAATTGAAAAAATCGAAAACTGAAAAATGCGAAATACTAAATTACGAAAATACGAAATTTTGAAATTTCGAAAATACAAAATTTCGAAATTACGAAAATTGAAAAAATTCGAAATTTTTAAATGGAAAAATTCGAAATTCGAAAATTGAAAAATTCGAAATTCTAAATTTCGAAAATTTCGAAAATTCGTAAATTTCCGAAAATTCTTTTATTTTTCCGTTTCATTCGTTTTTTTCGTTTCATTCGTTTTTTCCGTTTTTTTTGCTTTTTCGGAAATCCGAAAATTTCCCGAATTTACGAAAAAAGCAAAAAAACGAAAAAAAAATATTTTTTTCAAAATTTACGAATTTCCGAAAAAATAAAAAAAACGAATGAAACAAAAACGGAAAAAAATTATTTTTCGAATTTCCCGAATTTACGAAAAAATAAAAAAAAACGAAAATAACATAAACGAAATAAACGAATTTTTTGGCAGTGCACATGTCTACTCCCTAGCATGCTACCCTGGGCCCATATACACCTAGCTTAGTAACTTAACAGTTTTTTTTATGCTTAATTTTTATGTTTACCCTAAACACCCCCTAAAATGTGTCACAATCTTATTGTTGTCCTCAAATTCATGTAGAGTGCAAGAGTCAATTTTTTTGGGTGCGCAAACTCTTTTGTAACCCTCCCTCCCACCCCAAAATGCTGAGGCAACCGATGCAACTACTCTATCTGCTGACTTTGCAAAACCCAAACACAGTATACCTCTTTTGTGGTCAGATTTCAGCATGAATTCTCCAAAGCATGTGATGTAAGGGTCTGTCTGATTACCTTCAAATTGCACAGTAT
The DNA here is from genome assembly GCF_905171775.1 of Rana temporaria. Taxonomy (NCBI): domain Eukaryota; kingdom Metazoa; phylum Chordata; class Amphibia; order Anura; family Ranidae; genus Rana; species Rana temporaria. Next base: position 79,077,865 of record NC_053497.1, on the reverse strand, counting down.
TTTTGGTCTCCTATTATCTTGTTAATGGTAAATTATGTATGTCAAAATGTGCTTCTATTTGGACAGTGTGTATTCTTATTTTTGGATTATGACACTTCTTACCTGTCCACTGGGCTGCCAATCTTGAAAATACGGAGGGGCTGGCCAAATTATCCAAAATGTTTTATGCATTTAGCTCTCATGGAAGTGGAGAGGGTTACCTGTCCAAAACATTTACCTATTCAACCCCCCCAACCATAACATTTTTAGAATGTGCCACCAGAGGGGGTGAGTAATCATATAAGTTGAATTGACACTTTTATTTTTAAATACTCATTTAAATGTTAAATACTTTTATGTTGCCCAAGAATGTTTGTGTCAAATATGCTTGCAATTTTATGTGCACAAGTAGTATTTTTTTTGCCTTGTTGTCTTCAAACCCCCAGCAATGGCATGATGTGGCAGCCCAGTTTGCGAATTTGTGGAATTTCCCCAACTGTGGTGGTGCCATTGATGGGAAGCATGTAAGGATTGTCCCACCACCCAACTCAGGATTGTATTTCTTCAATTACAAAGGCTTTTGCAGCATAGTTATGCTTGCTGTAGTGTCTGAAACATATGAGTTCCTGTACCTGGACATGGGGAACAATGGCTGCCACGCGGATGGAGGTGTCATGATGCATACCGAATTCTACCATTGGCTACAGAATGGCACCTTACATTTGCCACATGCTCAGGACAATGTTGAGGGCCCCAATTTTGTTTTTGTGGCAGATGAGGCCTTTGCTCTGGGGGAACATCTTCTAAAGCCCTTTCCTATGAGGAACCTCACCCCAAAGCAACACATTTTTAATTATTGGCTCACTCCTGCCAAAAGGGTGGTGGAAAACGCCTTTGGCATCCTCTCCAGTCGCTTTAGGCTGATTTTAACCTCCATAAACGTGGCCAAGTATAAAATAAACCATGTTGTGTTGTGCTGCTGAATCCTCCACAATTTTTTTTAAGGAGGAATGCTAACAGCTACATTGCCTCAGGGCAAACAGATGTTGACCCATTCTGTTTTACACCCAGCTGAAGAGGCTGTGATGTCAGCTCTAGAAAGTGGGCATGCTGTTTTGCCCTCCCAGAATGTCTATCTTGTCCGTGAACAATATATGGACTACTTTGTGGTTAGAGGGGCAGTGGTTTGGCAGCAAACTGTAGTTAATCATGATTAAATCTTTGAATTGTTCATAAACTACTATTTCATTTGAACTACTGTTTTCCTTTAAATGAAGGTTTAACTGAAGCAATTTGATAAAACCTTTTAGACATTTTTTTATTCATTTGAATTTGTACTGTCAGAGTTTTGACTGAACCATTTTATTCTTTTGCAAACCAATGCTGTCCTGTGCCAGTTTTGGCAACAACTGGATTTCAAACCTGATTCTATTTACCTCTTATTTTTTTCTAATTTCACATTTCCTGTCATTTACTGCTGAAATGGCTTGAGACATTTATAATAATAATATTCCTTTCATTTAAAAAGGTGCTACTACAATACACGCCAAGACATTTGTCCCCTGCAATAATGTCTTATTGAAGGCGATACTTGATTTATTAGACTGCAGTGGGAAAAAGAGCTTACCAAAAGCAGTCAGTGTTTGAATAACAGACCTATCAATCATGTCTTTGCACAACAAACAGCACACTCGATTCTCTTTTTAGAACGTTTCACTGCTGCTGGGTGAAGCTTGGGGGTATTGTTTTAATGTCTCATTTTTGTGTATTCTGTGCCAGATGCCAGAGTAAGGGAACTGATTGAATCTATCAGCTCCATGCAGCTTTTTAATTTATTATAATGGGGAATGATATGTGAATAGAACGAAATACATTAAATAATGCAAACTAAACATGAATGTGTAGTGAATTGCAATATTTGATGGAATCGTTCTTGGCAATGCTCAAAAGATTTTGTTTCCAAGTGATATAAAAAAGGTCTAGATGTTTGAAAAGTCAAATCTCTTTATACAGGTATGCAAATCAAAGTTAGTAAAATTCTACACTGAGAAATAATTTTGCTTCACAATGAAATGCTAAGTTCAATGTTTTGTTTTTCTAAATTCCAGATTCCCTGTGTACCAATATACCATTAAAGGGGTTGTAAAGGTTTGTTTTTTATTTTCTAAATAGGTCACTTTAAGCTAGTGCATTGTTGGTTCACCTACCTTTTCCTTCGATTTCCCTTCCAAATATTTTTTTTCTTTGTTTTCTTTGTCTGAATTTCTCACTTCCTGTTCCTCCTCAGTAAGGTGTTTAGTAAGCTGTTCTAAATGACTTTCCACCACTCGGATGATGGTGGAAAGCTTACTGAGGAGAAACAGGAAGTGAGAAATTCAAACAAAGAAAAAAAAATGTTTAGAAGGGAAATCGAAGAAAAAGGTAAGTGAACCAACAATGCACGAGTCTAAAGGAACCTATTTAGAAAATAAAAGACAAACCTTTACAACCGCTTTAATGTACCTCTGTTGCAGAAAATAAAAATCTTTCTTTATCTTTTAGGACCTCAGTCGCTCCTATATAAAACTCCTTCATTACTTCCTACTACCTGTCCTGGTAATTGGTATTTGGGATGGGAAGTACACCTGTAGTTTAGCAGCTGACCTTTTGCATTCTATGTGATGGATCAGAACACAATAGTCTAAGTTGGTGAAGTAAAATTAGAAAAATATATACATAAAAACTATTTTTCAGAAATAAAAAAATGATAATGGGCATGTGCGTATGTATTCACCCCTTTGTTATGAAGCCCATAAAAAGCTTTGGTGCAACCAATTACCTTCAGAAGTCACATAATTAGTGAAATGATGACCACACGTGTGCAATCTAAGTGTCACATGATCTGTAATTTCATATACACACCTTTTTGAAAGGCCCCAGAGGCTGCAACACCTAAGCAAGAGGCACCACTAACCAAACACTGCCATGAAGACCAAGTAACTCTCCAAATAAGTAAGGGACAATGTTGTTGAGAAGTACAAGTCAGGGTTAGGTTATAAAAAATTATTCAAATTTTTATGATCCCTAGGAGCACCATAAAATCTGTCATAACCAAATGAAAAGAACGTGGCACAACAGCAAACCTGCCAAAAGACGGCCTCACACCAAAACTCACAGACCGGGCAAGGAGGGCATTAATCCAAGAGGCAGCACAGAGACCTAAGGTAACCCTGCAAGAGCTACAGAGTTCCACAGAAGAGACTGGAAGGACAATAAGTTGTACGCTCCATAGAGTTGTGCTTTACGGCAGAGTGGCCAGAAGAAAGCCATTACTTTCAGCAAAAAAACAAAATGGCACATTTTGAATTTGCGAAAAGGCATGTGGGAGACTCCCAAAATGCATGGAGGAAGGTGCTCTGGTCTGATGAGACTAACATTTAACTTTTTGGATATCAAAGGAAACGCTATGTCTGGCGCAAACCCAACATATCACATTACCCAAAGAACACCATCCCCACAGTGAAACATGGTGGTGGCAGCATCATGCTGTGGGGATGTTTTTCAGCAGTCGGGACCTATACCACTCTGTGTAATTTTAGGCAAGGACAGAGGTTCACCTTCCAGCAGGACAATGACCCCACACACACTGCTAAAGCAAAACTTGAGTGGTTTAAGGGGAAACATGTAAATGTGTTGGAATGGCCTAGTCAAAGCCCAGACCTCAATCCAATAGAAAATCTGTGGTCAGCTTTAAAGATTGCTGTTCACAAGTGCAAACCATCCAACTTGAAGGAGCTGGAGCAGTTTTGCAAGGAGGAATGGGCACAAATCCCAGTGGTAAGATGTGGCAAGCCCATAGAGACTTATCCAAAGTGACTTGGAGCTGTGATAGCTTCACATAGCATAGCCCTATTTGTTGTTTGCCTCATAATAAAAAAAAAATCTTCAAAGTTGTGGGCATTTTCTGTAAATTAAATGATGCAAATCCTCAAACAATCCATGTTAATTCCAGGTTGTGAGGCAACAAAACATGAAAAAAGCCAAGGGGAGTGAATACTTTTGCAAGGCACTGTAAATGTATTAGTCTAAGGGCCTATCTGAGTGGATACAGAGTAATTGGATAGATAACTATTATATAACTATTACAGTGTAAATAGTTTTAATAAATTCAACGGAGATTGTACTAAGCTTGTACAATAGAATTGTATAGTGTATGGTCACCGTTATACACCTTTAATGAATTAGCTGCACATTAATTGTTAACAGCACCCCAAATGTGGAAGCAAAAGCGCATTTTGTGGAGTTAAAAAATGTTAGACAAACATAACGTTAAAAGGTGCAAACTGCAACATGCCAAAATGCCCCATGAGCTACTTTAATGTATTTGTCAAGTGTAGGGAAGCCCATTGAAATCAATAGACTGCCCTATGCATGTCATGGGAAAAAACGCACCAAAAAACATATGCTCCCACTATGTTGTGTGAATAGTGCCCGAAAGCGAAATTGGTGTGTTCACACCCTCACCCTCCCTGAGCTGAACGTGGATTACAAGAACATTGACACCTGAATGCCTCCCTCCCATGTACTTGTTTAAAGCTGGCCATAAACTATGCAGTTTGATGGCACAATCTCCATGCTAATTTCTAGACAGGTTTAAACTTTTTTGCCCCTGCTAAAGCAGTTACAGTTTAGTCTTGTTTTTTTTAATGGATTTTTTTACAGAGCAGACATAGTTTTCTTTTTAAGGGCATTTGCTTGTTACAGCTCTTTCAAACTCTGTTCAAGTATTTCTTGTCTCCAGCCTTGTTTCAGCTCTCTCTCCCCTGCTACAGACCAGGATTTCATTTTTTCCCCTTACAGCTTAGTCTTGGCTTTCCAATGGGCACCAGCACACAATAATGATACCCGGAGTGGCCTAGAGGGTGGTGATGTGTCTTTATACCATGTACCTGAGAGCCATATTATCAAAGCCTGATATTGCCTTGACTACCCTCTGTTTGCCATTTGCCTCAACCTCTTGAACCTTTTCCACTGCCCTGTCTACTGCCTACTTATTGCCAACCCAGACTGCCTGACTATCCTGCAAAGGCTTTTTGTACCTGATTACTGTTATAGCTGCAAGCATTGGCCCCTACCTAGATATGACTATGCTATAGTTTCCTGACCTGCCCTCTGCACTGTAGCCCACCCTGCTCTGGTCAACCCCCGGGTAGGGCAATCCCAGAGGCCAATACATAGTGCTACTTTGCTGAAAAGCACTGGTGTTCCTGGCTGTCATGCTTTGTGAGGTACTCTCTTGAAGACAGACAGGTATTTGGCCACTAAACCTTCCAGGAGGCACTATAATATCAACTCATTATTTGCAGTGCCTGGGTCTTCTCCTGGAAACAGCTCAGGTCAAAGTGTTGATTCAGCTGGAGAATCTTCTGATTTTTAGTTTTGATCTTTACAGCCCAGAAGTATCCTGGCTCTCTGCTTCTGCATGGTAGTCCTGTGCCTGATGGTAACTTAGTTCTAGACAGTTCAAATTTTCCTTGTTTCACTCCAGACCTCTTCTACACAATGTCATGTCCTTATTGGACAAGTCAATTTAGTCCCTGGGCAGATCTATTTATGTTGTCATTGAGGACCAGGTTGTCTCTGGCCTGGTGGCTCAAAAAGCCAGCTCTGGAGTTGCAGAAGTCTTTCACTCTCATATTCTGGAAAATTCTCATGATGGATGTCTTCCTGTTAGGCTGGAGAGCAGTCCTAGGCATCCTATGCAATTGGAAATCTATCTGCTTCAGATTCATGTTGGACAGTGACATTACCGTGACATACGTGGAACATCATCAGAAGTCACACCTTGGCAAGAAAAGTAGCCTGTATCCTGTCCAGAGCAAAACTTCACATTTCCATTTTTTTTCACCAAAGCATAGACAATTGGCAGGCAGACTTCCACAGCCAGTAGGGCCCTGGAGAGTAGTCCCTACACTCAGAGTTGTTCTAGGACCCGTGCCAAGGAGAGGATAAAAAAATATGTGGAACATTTATGCCTGAATTCTGGGCAATTCTAAAAGGGCAAAGCTCTGACACGTCCAGGTATTGTCAACGTTTACCTTTTCCCTTCCAGCCTTACCCAAACAATTTTTGTGTTAAGATCATGAAATAAAATATTTTCTTATTTTTTCATTTTTTTTTAAACATACTTGACAAGGAGGAACCTCTAAGCAGAGCTCCCTACCTCTGGTATGCCCCATTGATGAACTTCACACCCACAAAATTACAGCTGGTTTGAAGTTAGGAACAGTACGTAAAAAATATGAGAACTAATTTTTATATGCGTCAGTAAGGCTTAATGTACACAAGACGTTTTAAAACCTCTTCTGAATGATTTAACTTGACAGATAGGAACCGATGTTTGAAAACTGCAGTTTTGCCGTCCTTACATGCCGCGTTTACCTGCGTTTAGCTACATTTGCGTTTAGAAGACATTTTTTTCTTCAAAATAGTCAAAAACGCCTGGAAACAGATGCAGCGTTTCAAATGCCTCTGAACATCCGTCCTGAATGCATTGTTTTGCTTTCCAAAAAATGCTTCTAAACTCAACTGCCTAGAAACAACTAGAAATGACCCTGTGTACATGTACTGATAAGATAACAGAGAAGATTTCAGGGGCAGCTGAAAAAAAAATGCCCAACAGCTCCTAAACATCCATTTACCAGCAGCAGCAGTGTACATGAAGCCTAAGTAGGAAGCAAGCAAACAAGCATTCAGCTCAATGTATCTAAATGTTGTATTTTTCTCTTTAACCACTTCAATACAGGGTTTTTATACCACTTCCATACCTGGCCTATTCTGGCACTTCTCTCCTACATGTACAAATCACAATTCTTTTGCTAGAAAATTATTCAGAACCCCCAAACATTATATATGTGTTTTTTAGCAGAGACCCTAGGGAATAAAATTACGGTCATTGCAACTTTTTATCTTGCACAGAATTTACGCAATAATTTTTCAACCGCCCTTTTTTGGGGAAAAAAATGGTTTCATGAAATAAAAAACAACAAAACAGTAAAGTTAGCCCAATTTTTTTGTAAAATATGAAAGATGATGTTATGCCGACTAAATAGTTACCTAACATGTCACATTTTAAAATTGCGCACACTCATGGAATGGCGCCAAACTTCGGTACTTAAAAATTTCCATAGGCGACGCTTTGAAAATTTTTACAGGTTACAAGTTAAGAGTTACGGAGGAGGTCTAATGCTAGAATTGGTGCTTTCACTCTAATGCACGCGGCGATACCTCACATATGTGGTTTGAACGGCGTTTACATATGTGGACGGGACTTACATGTGCGTTCGCTTCTGAGCGCGAGCTCCCGGGGACAGAGGCGTTTTAAATTTTATTATTATTTTTTATTTGACTTTTTTTGTTTCACTTTTTTTACATTTTTTTTTATCACTTTTATTCCTATTACAAGGGATGTAAACACCCCTTGTAATAGGAATGGTGTGTGACAGGTCCTCTTTATGGAGAGATCAATAAGACACTGCATCTCTCCTCCAGGCTGGAAAGCATGAGATCGTGAAAAAAAATTCACCGATCTCATGCTTACTAGCCAAAATCGCGGCTATGTTTACTTCTGGGAACCCGGCTGTGCTGAAAAACCCTATACACAGGCTTTAAATGGATTGTTAACTCATAATAATAAAAAAAATATATAAAAAAGCAAACATGTCATAAATACCTTTTTGCACAGAGCACCCACCAAAGCCACTTGCTATATGGGCACTCGTGTGGGCTCGCTCCTAAATAATTATAATTAGGGGAGGGGGTTAAAGTTTTTCACTTTAATGCAGAGAATGCATTAACGGAAAAAATTGCATTAGAGCAAAAACACTTTTATGCTCGTACACACGATCGGATTTTCCATCGGAAAAACCATGGATTGTTTTTCTGACTTAATTCCGCTCAAGCTTGGCTTGCATACACATGGTCACACAAAAGTTGTCTGAACTTTCAACCGTCAAGAACGCAGTGACGTACAACACTACGACGAGCCAAGAAAATAAAATTCAATGCTTCCGAGCATGCGTCAAATTGTTTCCTAGCACGTGACGGAATTTTGCGCGTCGGAATTTCTACAGACAAAGGAGGGGGGGAACTATGCATAAGCATAGGTGGGACTTTAAATGAAGCACATGTCTGCGCTTCCATCCCTAATACAAATTTGAAACAAGGAGTTTGGGACTTTAAATGAGGTTCAGGACAGGGTGGGAGTATATAAAAGGAAAACATGTTTATTGACATGAAAAATAATGTGTGATATACTCTCTGAATCAATGGGGCTGTGCATAAAAACATGACTATAATGGACATTAAAGATACATATTAATATCAACTTGGGAACTCATGGCATATAGCTTCACATATGAAACATGGACATCAAGGACATACAATGCCATCAATAAATAATACAAAAAACAGTATGAAAAACAATGAACAGCTTCCCATGAGTACAAAATAGGACACACATACTTCCTTAAAGTGGCACAGTGCAATTGAAAAGACATGAGGTAGAAAATTGTAGATCATAGTTGCTAGTGGAACAGATATGGAATGGGTTGGCATCCTTAATTTTCTCCAACGCGTTTCGTGAGAAATGAGGAACATGTATGACAGTGCTAAGCTTATACATACCAAATACATGGTGTAGATGGTGGGGTGGTGTATGTATTTGGTATGTAAGCTTAGGACTGTCATACATGTTCCTCATTTTATGCTTAATGTCATAGTAGAGTAAAATATAATCTAATCCTCCAGATTTGGAAGCATCAGCCCCTGATGAGTGCACAAGCAAGAAACGCGTCGGAAAATTAAGGATGCAAACCCATTCCATATCTGATCCACTAGCAATTATGAGCTACAATTTTCTACCTTATGTCTTTTCAATTGCACTGTGCCACTTTAAGGAAGTATGTGTGTCCTATCTTGTACTCATTGGAAGCTGTTTATTGTTTTTCATACTGTTTTGTATTATTTATTGATGGCATTGTATGTCCTTAATGTCCATGTTTCATATGTGAAGCCATATGCCATGAGTTCCCAAGTTGATATTAATATGTATCTTTAATGTCCATTATAGTCATGTTTCTATGCACAGCCCCATTAATTCAGAGAGTGTATCACACATTATTTTTCATGTCAATAAACATGTTTCCCTTTTTTATACTCCCACCCTGTCCTGAACCTCATTTAAAGTCCCAATCTCCTTGTTTTAGAATTGCTACAGACGATCGGATTTTCCGATACAAATTTTTTTCTGTCTGAATATTTGAGAACCATCTCTCAAACTTTCGCTGGCGGAAATTCCGCCAGCAAAAGTCCGATGGAGCATACATACAGTCGGAATTTCCATTCAAAAGCTCACATCGGATGTTTGCTGGAGGAAATTCCGCTCATGTCTACGGGGCATAAGAGGACAACTCCTAAATGAGGACACACGTATTAGACTGAATTTGGTGACAGATGGATTATTAATGAGGATTTTCCTTTTTTTTTTTTTATATTTGAAATTAATCAGCAATTCATTCAGACCCACAAAAAAGGTTTAGTGTTCTAACAAGGTAAAATATTTGCTGTTTTGCATAAATTTTTATTTTTTTGACACCTCATAATAAATACAGTAGTTGCCCTGTGTTAGTTTCAGCTAACCTACTTCTTGTTGGGATATATACAGTAGTTCTATGCGTTTACACTTCAGTACTCTCCTGAGAAGTTTTTGTTGATATTTATTTATTTTTTATCTAGATTTTTAACTTAAGCTTCCATGCCCTTGAAAACTCAGTGATTTATAACAGGGAAACAAAATATTTCTTTCTGAAGTAAACAGAGCTAACTTGCGAGCATCTTTTCTTTTTTTTTTCTTTTTCTTTTTACATTCTTTTTGATCTTCACAGACTTCCTTTATTCCGCTTGTGTTCATAGATTTCAAAGGGTGGAAAGTTCTGTATGTGTGGCAAATGCACTACACTTCACACAGCATTGTTTTTGAAAACCGTAGCACATCAAATTGCTGCAAAATGATAGCATGCAGATGTGATAGAAAACTCCACAGGAATCCTAGTTTTTTAGCACTGGAAGAATGGTTTTACTTTTTAATGTAAAAGTCCCTGCATTTATGGAATAGGAAACAGCTGTCAGAATGGCACGTTTTCTGAGAAATTAATCAGGTTTCACAAGCCCAACCGTTAACTTGTCAGCATCTGATCATTCACTCAGACTATGGGGCAGATCCACAAAGAAGTTACGCTGGCGTATCTATTGATACGCAGCTTAACTTTTAGTTTGCTCCGGCGTATCTTTGTTTTGTATCCACAAAACAAGATACGCCTGAAGCTGTAGTAGATCCGACTGGCGTACGTCTTAGTACGCCGTCGGATCTAAGGTGCATATTTATGCTGGCCGCTAGGTGGCGTTTCCGCTGATTTCCGCGTTGAGTAGGCAAATTAGCTAGATACGGTGATCCACGAACGTACGTCCGGACGGCGCATTTTTTTACGTTGTTTCTGTAAGGCTTTTTTCGGCGTATAGTTACCCCTGCTATATGAGGCGTATCCTATGTTAAGTATGGCCGTCGTTCCCGCGTCAAATTTTAATTTTTTTACGTCTTTTGCGTAAGTCGCTCGCGAATAGGGCTTTGCGTAGAATGACGTTCACGTCGTAAGCATTGGCTTGTTGCGGGTTAATTTCGAGCATGCACACTGGGATACCCCCACAGACGGCGCATGCGCCGTTAAAAAAAAAATGTCATTTACATTGGGTCAAGACGTATTTACATAAAACACGCCCCATCACATCCATTTGAATTGCGCGCCCTTACGCCACCAAAGTTACACTACGCCGCCGTAACTTACGGCGCAAATTCTTTGAGGATAAGGAAAATACGCTGTAAGTTACGGCGGCGTAGTGTATCAAAGATACGCTATGCCGGACGCAACAATGCGTCAGGCTACGTGGATCTGGCCCTATGTGTTCTACATTTGCAGGTAGATGCAATTGAACGTGTCACTTTGAAGCAGTGGAAGTAAGAATTATATGTAAAGGGGAAAATGTTACAATGGTTCTAAGGCCCTATTCACATCTCACAATTTGAAATTGCTGTTTATTCTGCCAATCCCGTGGCGATCGCTGCACAACTCCCATACTGGCACCCCAAACACGATGTGATTCTGCCACGATTGTATGGGCTGGCCCTATGCGATATGCAAAATAGCGCGCAAATCGCTCAACCTAATTGTGAGCAGGTATGCTTATTCCCGCTATGCAAAAATGTGGGTGGAGCCTAATGGCAACAAAGTTTTTTTTTTTGTGATTGGATGGAAGATGAATGGTTATGGAAGTCGGTAGAAGTGTATGTAGATAAATGTTGAAGGAGATTTTTGTTTTAATGATAAAGCAATTAATAGATATGCATCATGATTTATACACTGAATAAAGAATGTAAACGAATGTAAAAAAAATAAATTGTATTTAAGAAAAATAAGACTAATAAAAAGAAATTGAAAACTATTTTTTTTTTTTTACACGTTACAGTAATGCATTCTTACCATTAAGATAAAAAAAACTTGTAATAGCAGCTCCCCTCAGCCCCCCTTAAACACTTTCTTGAGTCTATTCTTAAACCAGCATTGTGCGGTTTGCCGCACCACTTCTTCTCTCTCCCCTGTCTCACGGGCTAGGCTGGGAGCAGTGGAAGCCATTGATTTCTACTGCTGTCAATTAAATCCTGTGAGGAGGGAGTGGAGGGGTAGCAATGAGCAAGGCTGTGTGTGTCTATAAATACACACACAGCCCTTGCTCCAGAGCAAGCTTGCACATCTTTCTGCACAGCAAGCACTTGCATTTGGGGCAGACACAGAAAAGTAGTAGAGATTGCTGGCATGGGACCCCAGAAGAGGAGGTTCAGTGTTGCTCTGTGTAATGCCATTGCACAGAGCAGGTAAGTATAACATGTTTGTTATTTTAATAAAAACAAATATATAATTGCTTTAAAAGAATAAAAATATGTGATGCATAAAAGTAAATTTTGAAGCAGTCCTTCACCCTAGGAACAACAAAATTAAAAGTCAGCAGCTACAAATACTGTAGCTGCTGATTTTTTTTTTTTTTTTTAAATGGACACTTGCCTGTCCAAGGATCCAGTGCTGTCCTCACCACAGACAATAATTCACTGGTCTTTGGCTCCTGGCTCCTGGCAATGTTAACTGTGGGCAGCTGGCTGTGACTTCTTGTGGCTTCACAGTCAGCTGTCTACTGCGCATGCGCTTTGCGAATGGTCCTGTAGTCTTCTGGGACCTGTGACATGTCCCAGAAGGCTGCTGATGGGGGGAGGACAACACAGAGATCTGACTGGAAGTGGGGGCGGGTACTTGCCAAACCAGATACCCACTCCCCACCTAAAAAAAAAAATGTTCAAAGGTGGGGGCAGTCAGTAAACCTTTTAGGTAATGTTCCACTTTAAGGAATAGGTTCTTAACCCTTTCCCGCCGAGCGTATGCATATATGCGTCCTCGGCTTTCGGGGGTTATACCGGGATGATGCCCGCAGCTGCAGGCATTATCCCAGTACCGTTGTTTAGAGACGGCGATTGGCTATCCAGGGACATCTCCCCTCCCGCCAATTCTCGCCGCTCTGACCGGCCTCCCGTCCCACCAGGAGACCTGATCTGCAATCCGATGCCTCCAGTGTCTAGGTGCAGACTGAAACGAAGCCGTAAACAGCTTTGATTCAGTCTCCGCATTGTAAACACGGAAGCGGCGTCATGACGTCACTTCTGGGTTACTTGGCAGCCAATGGAGCCAGATTTAAAAAAGTACACAGTATTCAGAATCGCAGTTTTCGGCGATCTGAATACCTTAAAGTGCAAAGGAGGGATTGGGGGTCTTTTAGACCCCCGATCCCTCCATAAGGAGTACCTGTCACCACCTATTACTGTCACAGGGGATGTTTACATTCCTTGTGACAGCAATAAAAGTGATAAAAAAAAACACAATTTAATATTATAAAAATAAATAAGATTTTTTTTTTTTTAAATGCCCCCCTCCCCACAAGCTCGCGCAACAAGAAAAAGTTTACGGAAGTCGCGCCCGCATATGAAAACAGTGTTCAAATCACACATGTGAGGTATCACCACGATCGCCAGAGCGAGGGCAATAATTATCGTACTAGACCTCCTCTGTAACTCTAACCTGGTAACAGTAAAAAAAGTTTAAAGTGTCGCCTATGGAGATTTTTAGGTCCCGTAGTTTGTCGCCATTCCACGAGTGCGTGCAATTATAAAGCATGACATGTTTGGAATCTATTTACTCGGCGTAACATCATCTTTCACATTATACAAAGAAATTGGGCTAACTAACTTTTTATTTATTTTTTAATTCATGAAAGAAAAATTTCCCCAAAAAGTTGCGTTTAAAACATCACTTCACAAATTCTGTGTAACATAAATTATTGCAACAATCGCCATTTTATTCTCTAGATTCTCTGCTAAAAAAAAAAAAAAAATGTAATATATATAATATATATTGTTTGGGGGTTCTAAGTAATTTTCTAGCAAAAAATACGGATTTTAAACTTGTAAACACCAAATGTCAGAAATAGGCTTAGTCGTGAAAGGGTTAAAATTTGCATATGCTTATGGAGGTAGCTACACCACATTACCAAAAGTATTGGAACGCCTGACTTTACATGCACATGAACTTTAATGGCATCCTAGTTCGTAGGGTTCAATATGGAGTTGGCCCACCATTGCTATAACAGCTTTTTTTTTTTTTTTTTTTCTCAATCAAGATATTTATTGGAAGATTGAACATAGTATACAAATGACATTTCTTTTACATTGTTTTCACAGAACTTATACAGTCAAGAAAATACAGGATAGTGTCAATGTCATATAGTAATATAATCAGTATCGTATGTTGGGGTTACATACAAGAATGCGTGACCTGGAATCACAAAACTTAATTTAGTAGTTATGGAAAAGGGAGTAGGGGGGGAAGGGAGGGGTAGGAGATGGAGAGGAGGGGTTGGAAGATGAGGGTAGGAGGGAGATGGTGGGAAAGGAAGGGAGGGTGGTTCATATATGGTAAGAAATTCATTCATCTCAGCACATAGTGACGACAGATTGGGTATACAGTGGTAATATGCATCATACAATGTAGATAAGGACTAGGATATTGACAGGATTTCTAATTGTATAGTATCTGATATTCATTAGATAATGTAAACACAAGCCATGGTTGCCAAAGAGCATTAAAACTGTCACTGTTTTCTTTTTTCATAGCCAATATTTCTTCCATTTTAAAAATGTACTTAACTCTGTCTAGCCAATCCCTGATCTTTGGTGTACATTTGGATTTCCAGTGCAATGGTATAAGTGTTTTTGCGGCATTTAGCAGGTGTCTAGTGAGGGTTTTCTTATACTTGCTGATCGGGAGATCATTAATGTGGAGTAGGCATGCTGCAGCGTTTAGTGTTATGGGCGTTTCCGTGATGTGTTTAATCCACTCGTTCACCTCCTTCCAATAATCAAGGATAAGTGGGCATTCCCACCAGATGTGCAGGAATGTACCAACATCTCTCTCGCAACGCCAGCATGTGTCAGAGGTTGTGTGGAACCACTTTTTAGCTTTCTGGGGGGTGATGTACCATTGGGTGAGGATCTTGTACGATATCTCTTGGTACTTAGTGCTTAAAGAGCATTTGTGTGCCATAATGCATGCCTTTTCCCAGTGAGCATCTTCTATCAATATGCCTAGGTCGTCTTCCCATTTCTGTTTATGTTTACTGATTTCAGTGGGTGCTGGTGTAACTAGCCATGAGTAAGCTAAGGAGGTGGTGTGTGGCACCTGGGATCCTTTAGCGCAGACTTTTTCAAGAGTCGTGAGAGGGCGAAGGAAGGAGGTGTGGTATTTGGTATTGACCAGGAAGTCTCTTAGTTGAAGGTAGAACCAGAAGCCGGGGAGCGGGTCAGGCCGATCTTTCACTAGGGTTTCAAATGTTTTGATTGTTGGGCCGCTAAAACAGTGTGTGGCTAGAAGGTTAGGTGTTTCTTTTCTGTTGAGGCCTGGAAGGAAGTCTGGGTTATTGAAAATTGGAGTAAGGGGGCCAGGTATCGAGGCGAGGTCATGTTTCCCTACCAGTTTGTGCCATACCATAAGTGTGTTAGCTATTAAGGGGTGTTCTATTACCTTATTGTTCTTTGAGTCTAATGTCCAAGGATAGAACTTGGTTTGGTGTGGGGCTAACTGCTGCTCCAACTGAACCCAATCCTTTTCCTTGGAGTGGCAATGCCAGTCAATGATTCTGGTTATATGGGATGCCTGGTGATATTTTTTATAATCTGGAAGTCCTATCCCCCCTTCATTTTTGGGTAAGGTAAGTGTTTTGAAATTGATCCTGGGATTCTTGTCTGCCCACAGGAAGCGCCTCTGTATCTTACTTAGTTTGGAGAAAAAGGTGTCCGGGACACGGACCGGGAGGGCGTTAAATATGTAGAGAAGCCTGGGGAGAACAGTCATTTTTAAAATTGAGGCTCTGCCAAACCATGAGAACGATTTTGGGGTCCATTTGCTGAGGTCATTCGAAATAGATTTTAGTAGTGTGGTGTAGTTAGCTTGAAATAGTGAGTCAATTGTGCTGGTGAGATGTATGCCCAAGTATTTGAGCGTCTTTGGGACCCATTTGAATGAGTAGTTTGACTGTACTCGTGTCAGGAGTTCAGGGGACAGAGTAAGATTTAGTGCCTCCGATTTGGATTGGTTTATCTTAAAGTGCGAAATGAATCCGAAAGTATCAAATATTTTTTGTAGATTGGGGATAGAGGTGTGGGGTTGTGTAAGGAAAAGCAGCAGATCGTCTGCATATGCTGCCACTTTATATTCTCTGTTGTTCACTTTGAATCCTTTAACATCTCTGGTAAGATTAATAGTTCTGATTAATGGTTCCAGAGAGATGATAAAAAGTATTGGAGAGAGGGGGCATCCTTGACGGGTACCGTTCCTAATATTTATTGGATCTGAGAGTACGTTATTTACTTTAACTCTGGCCTTGGGGTTTTGATATAAGGCTGAGATCCAGGACAACATGTTTCCCCCTAGCCCTATGTGTGAGCAGGCTGCAAACATGTAGTCCCAAGAAATTCTATCAAACGCCTTTTCGGCGTCGGTAGAAAGGAGCATCCCTTCGAATTTGGATTTCTGGGTAAGATGAATTAGGTTTAATGCTTTTGTAATGTTGTCACGGGCTTCCCTATCTGGCATGAAGCCAACTTGTTCGGGGCCTATGATTTTTGTAAGTAGGGGTTTCAGCCTATTAGCTAGGATTTTGGCTAGGAGTTTCAGATCTACGTTTAGGAGTGATATGGGTCTGAAATTGGCGCAATCAGTATGGTCTTTGTCTGGTTTGGGGACAACAGCGATGTGTGCCAGTAGGAATGAGTTGGAAGTGTTTTTGTTTTTCGCTAGATAGTTGAAGGTGGAAAGTAGGGGTGTGCATAATAGATTGGTGAAGGTCTTATAATATTGGGATGTGAAGCCATCCGGTCCTGGGCTTTTCCCCGCTTTCAGATCTTTGATGGCAACTTGTATTTCGGCTGTATTTATAGGTGCATCTAAATTGTAAGTCTCATTTTGGGCAAGTGAGGGTAGTCCGCTGTCCTTCAGGAAGTTGGATATGGTTTCTGTTTTTGAGCTCTTTATATGAGGGGGTTTATGTTGATCTGGTAGATTGTATAGTTTTTCGTAGAACTTATGAAAAAGTTCTGCTATTTTCCCGGGTTCATGTCTTAGGTGGCCCCCCTTATCATTAATGGCGTGTACGTGGTTTGCTGATTTCGCATCTCTAAGGGCTTTTGCGAGGAGCTTCCCACTCTTATCTCCTTGTTCGTAAAAGATATTTTTCTTGAAGAATAGAGATCTCCTTACTTTAATGTCTAAGATTAGTTTCAAGGAGGTTCTGCATTTTATCAGTTCCTCCTCAACCGCAATAGATAGGGACTGTTTATGTTGAGCTTCTAGGTTGGCTATCTGTTTGGATAATCTAGTGATTTCCTTGTCCCTTTCTTTTTTTTTCCTGGATCCCCATTTTATCAGTTCCCCTCTAACTACACTTTTGTGTGCTTCCCAGTTGTTTAGGGGTGTCGTGTCATTAGCTGAGTTATTTGTGAAGAACGAGGAGATTGTTTGGTTTATGTCATCTTTTATTATCTGATCTGTAAGTAAGGACGCATTAAGCCTCCAATTGAAAGTGGATTGTTTAGGTGGGCCGAGGTGGAGGGAAATGGCTGTTGGGGCATGGTCTGATAGGGAGATAATGCCTATTTCAGCCCTGAGGACACTTCCCAGGTCTCTTTGGGAAATGAAAATTAGGTCGATTCTCGAGTACCTTTTGTGGGGTGTAGAGAAGAATGTAAAATCCTTCTCAGAAGGGTGTGTTGACCTCCATGTGTCCACCAGTGTGAGGGATTGTAGCATTAGTTTGATACGTTTTAGTATCTTATAGGAAACGTGTGTGTATCCTGAAGATGTGTCCCTCAGTGGTGAGAGAGGAATGTTAAAATCCCCTCCAAGGACGACACACCCCTCTGCGAACCCGGTGAGTTCATCTATGATCTTTTGGCAAAATGTGATGTTTGCCTTGTTAGGGAAATAGACGTTGGCCAGGGTGATAGGTGACCCTCCCCATGTGCCTTTCAGGAAGAGATATCTACCTTCCGGGTCTGCGAGGAGATGTTTTAGTACGAAAGGGGAGTCTCTGTTAAATAATATTGATACTCCTTTGGTTTTGGCTAGAGGATTTGTGGCATGAAAAGCTTTTGTGAAAAGGTTGTCAGTAAGTTTGGGTATGTTCTGTCCTTTAAAGTGTGTTTCTTGTAAGAAAACCACTGCAGGGCGAACTTTTTTGAGTTCACGAAACATTTTGGTTCTTTTTTCCGGGATGTTTAAGCCGTTGACGTTGTGTGAGATGAGTGCTGGTGCTTTCCCTAGGAAGGCGTAGGCCATAGTGGCGGCTGTTATTCCTTAAGGATTGTTTTTTTTTTTTTTTTTGGGGGGGGGGGGGAATGCCCCTTTTAAGTTGTGTCAGATGAGGGGGGAGGGGGGGATGAGGAAGAGGATGGTGGTGAGGGGTGGGGGGGATGAGGAAGAGGAGGGTGGAGAGGGATGAGGGGGAGGGCAGGGGATGTAGGATAGAGGATGTGAGTTTACTCAAGTACACACCAGAGGTGTGGAGAGTCTGCAATATTCCTATTTACTAAGAATTGGAGTGCGCTCTTGGGGGTGGGTGGGAGGCGCGCTCAGAGAATGTAACAGTTCTGGTCTATCTACTAACGTATTAGTAGAAGTTAGGGTTTGTGACAGATGATTAAAGGTCACAGTGTTGTTCGTAAGGAGATAGGGCCGTAGGACCCTGGGAAAGTAAGCATGAGAAAATGTCATTTTCTTCATTATTTGTCTTTTACTAAGGCCATAACAAAATAGTATTAAAAGGGCCAGTACAACCAACATATTCTGCAAAACTTGCATAACCTTTAACTATGTGTATTGTAAGGTAACTTTTTCCCTCCTTCTCCATCTTCTCTTTTTCCCTTCTGAACCTCTGTGTAAATATGCCCAGTCGTCCTTTCATAGTTATAAGCTAAGGGTAGGTTCTAACAGTATTATGAGACAACCGTAGACTAAAACAAAGTTAAACAAATAGTCAACCAATTGCTGTAGTTATCTAGCTTGGTTGTAGTAGAGTAAGCAGAAGAGGTGTCATTTTTCCTCTTTATTTGTCTTTTCCTAAGGCCACATTGAGATAGTAATAAAAGGGCCAGTACAACCAACATATTCTGCAAGAGGTGTTTAACCCTTAACCAAGCATACTGTGAAGTAACTTCTCTTTCCCTTTCCCTCCCTCCTCTCTCTCCTCCCCCTCTGAACCTTTGTGTGAGTATTCTCAGACCTTCTATCATAGTTATAAACTAAAAGTAGATTCTAACAGTACCATTAGATGACCTGAAACCATAACAAAGTAAAACAAATAGTTATCTAATTGCGGCAGTTGTATATCATAGTTAGAGTAGAGACAGCGGAATCTCATTTCTAATAGTTGCTATAGGTCCTTTGGTATGCTTAAAATATGTTACCATGCTGCTGTATTGCTGCTATGACAAAAGTTTCTCCATGAGTATGGAGTTTGTCCTTGGCTTGATTATCCCCCGCTCTCCTCCCGAGTAAGCATGTTCTTTATGAGGAATGAGGAGAAGAGATTATTAGATTACTCACGGTTAAGATAGACATGGAGTCGGAGAGGGTTAAACTGCTTTGTGCCGTGGTGCATGTAGCCTTTAGACAGTTCTTTTCATGCAAAAGTCTATGTCTGGAAATTTTACAAGAGCATTAGTATCAAACAACATGAAAGCGTCAACAAGTTTATACCAGGCCTGTAAGCATACAAAAAGATTCCACTATCTATATGTTTTCTTTTACCGTGAACCTGTAAGAGTTAATGCTTTGTTATCTGTGCCGTTTCACAGTAGTGCGGTGGTATAAAGAGAGGAAGGGAGAGGTAAGCAAATATACACGGAATGGTCATTGCTGAGCATATCATTGGACAGGCAGTTAGTTCTTGTGGAGGTTCCGTACACTTTCCCTTTCTTCCCTGCTCTGTAACATAGGTTTTCCTTCAGGTGAAGGTCTTAGTATTGAATGTAGCGCAGGTGCGCCATCTAGTGGTGCTTCTGAGAAGGTCTTCTCTTTACTTGGAATGGGGTGAGGTATGTGGACTTCTGAGCAAAATGGTGGACGAGAAAAGATGGCAGGAACAAAAAAGAGAAATCAAAAGTAGGCAATGTAAATGAGGAGAGGGAAACTGAAAAAGTAAAAAATAAAAACGGATGTTCAGCATGCTTTAGCCCGTTGTAAGCTGTTGGATGTGCCACATAGGTTTTGTAGTAAGGGTGTCGTTTTAGAATCTTTGCACTTCTTTCACTCTTGGGCTTTTGGCGCTCTTTGAGGTTGCTGGGGAGTCGTTGAAACGGTTGTTCGGGTTGTTGCGCATATTCCTTTGCTGGAACGGGGAGTACAATGCTGGTGGACCCGGGAAATGTTGAGGGTTGTTGACGGGGGGAGGAATGAGGAACTCTGTGTACCAGTCTGGTAAGCTGACGGGTGCGATCTGCAGGTTTTTGCAGAATTTCAGTAGATCCTCCGGTACCCTGAGTAGGTGTTGTTTTCCCATGTAGTTGGCCTGTAGGGCAAAGGGGAATTTCCACCTGTATGTGATATTTTTTTCTCGTAGTACCGCGAGGAGGGGTTTTAGGGCTCTTCTGTTCTTCAGGGTGATGGGAGACAAGTCCTGGTACAGCTGGATCGTGACACCCTCATGAACGATTTGATCCGCGGTTCTAGCCTTGTGTAGGATCTCCTCTTTCAGACCGAAGTTAGGGAGGCAGCAAATGATATCCCTCGGGGGGTCATTGTCCGCGGCTCTTGGTCTGAGGGCTCTGTGCGCTCTGTCGAAGTCGATCGGGGACTGCTCCGGCCTATCCATCAGGTTGTTAAAGATGGCGGAGAGAGTAGGCCTCACTTGATCGGGGTTCACTGACTCTGGGACTCCCCTCACCCTAATATTGTGTCTTCTCCCTCTATTATCGAGGTCTTCGATATGCCTGTTCATGTCTATTAGATGATGGCAGTGGTTAGTTGTAATGTCGTCAAGTCTAGTTAAAGCCCTGTCACGTCTTTTCCCAGCGCGTTCTGTTACGGCCATCTGCTCTGAAAGCCGTAGGAGCTCAGTTTTGATGTCCGTGATGGCCTCTGAGAAGGAGCTTTTGATGTCTGCTGCGATGTCGGTCATCATCGCGTATGTCAGAGGGCCGTCAGTGGTGTCATTACCTCTGGTGGATTCCTCGGAAGCCGGGAGAGATACCTCATCATCTTCTTCCATATCTTCCTCCATGTGCAATCTGTGCGGAGGCGCCATCTTGGAGGCCTTGCTGCAGCTGTTGAAGCTGAATTTGCTGAGATTTGTCGGTGTTATTTTCCTTTTGGGAGTATTTAAAGAGCGGAGGGAACGGTTGTGTGGCCCTCTCCTTGATTGGGAGGACATAGTCACCCGAGAACTGGCCGGTTTCAGCTCCTAGGTCCCACGGGTTGCCGGAGCTCCTTCACACTGCTGCCATTCGCATCGCGCGCCAATCCACGCCCCAACAGCTTTTAACTTTTAACTTTCAGAAGAGCATTTGTGAGGTCAGGCATGGATGTTGGATAAGAAGCATTGGCTTGCAGTCTCCACTCTTATTCATCCCACAGGTGTTCTATCAAGTTGAGGTCAGGACTCTGTGCAGGCTAGCCAATTTACTCCACCCCAAACTCGCTCATCCATGCCTTTATGGACCTTGCTTTGTGCACGGGTACAAATCATTGGTGGAGGGGGGATTATGATGTGAGGTTGTTTATCAGGGGGAACTAAGGGTGTGATCTACATAAAAATGTTGGGTTGATTTTTTTTAAATGATCACAGATTTGGTATCATTGCCAATAGTTTTTTCTTCCATAAAGATTTTATTGAGTAAAACCACAGGAACAATACAGAAATCATCCGATAGGGGCAATTAGAAACAGTATGCAATTAAATAGCAGAGTAGGTAGTTTGAGAAAGGCAATTGTGATGTCAGAATCATCCTTTGGTTATAGTAAACAAATGTAAGAAAAAAACGAACAATGAACTTCTAAGGTGGGATGTCACCCAACTGTAAGAACCCAGGTATATATGGTAGCAAGTGGAGAAATGGAAAAACAAACCAGATGGCAAAGGCGTGAAGATCACGCTCGGGTGACTTCAAGATAAAATCAACACCCGCAGAGATTCCAGATACCAAAAACATTTAAAAGGGTTGTAAAGGTAAAACATGTTTTCCCTAAATAGCTTCCTTTACCTTAGTGCAGTCCTCCTTCGCTTACCTCATTCTTCGATTTTGCTTTTAAATGTCCTTATTTCTTCTGAGAAATCCTCAGTTTATGTTCTTCTGTCTGTAACTACACACAGTAATGCAAGGCTTTCTCCCTGGTGTGGAGAAAGCCTCTTGAGGGGGCGAGCAGGAGTTGCAGGATGCCCACTAACACACAGTTCCTTTCTCTATCTGCAAAGTAGAGAGTGTCCTGACTTGCCTGCTCGCCCCCTCCCCCCTCAAGAGGCTTTCTCCACACCAGGGAGAAAGCCTTGCATTATGGTGTGTAGTTACAGACAGAAGAACAGGAAGTGAGGATTTCTCAGAAGAAATAAGGACATTTAAAAGCAAAATCGAAGGATGAGGTAAGTAAAGGAGGACTGCATTAAGGTAAAGGAAGCTATTTAGGGAAAACATTTTTTACCTTTACAAACCCTTTAATCATCAACTTTGACATCAGGGGCTTGATAGCTGTTGCTAATCTAGGACTGATTCATTTTGACAAATGTCAACGGTCAATCAAGTTTGTGGACAGACACACTCTTTTATCCATAACAAAACCTCCGGCATCACTGAATGCCCATTAGGAAAGCACACTGGATGCAGGGCAGCCTAGCAGTTCAATTGTATACTGGGCAAGTTTTGGCCAGTGGTCTATTTTTATGACCCAGTAACCGAGTGGATTGTCTACTGGAAAGCTCTCCAAGTCTGTTTTCGTCCCAGATAATCATTCACCATATGATGCAGATGCTGCCGATGGGATGTTGAAGCTGACATCCGTGGGCACCGAATATGTATGCAGAGAAATAACGAATGGGAACCTACCATTGTAGTACATCACATTCTGCTAATTCACAGCAGGGGGCAGAAACCACAAGGCAGAAAGGCAGGGGTTGTAAAGCCAGCCATTTGGACAAGCTGGAAATTAGACACTGGGCATGTGGGTAACAGGGAGGTTAAATACCTTTGCAAACATGTGGTATACAAATAGCTGGTGTTTTTGCCACAATTGATCTGCTTGCGGCAGAGATTGCAAATTGCAATAGTGCATTCATCTGCACGTGTGCTAACAAAGGCCCACACATCTGAGCTGTGGGAAGTGGGCCAGGAGATAACAGCTCCACAATCTAATAGAATAGGGTGGCTGCTCTCTACTGTTCCATGAAGGCTGCCTCTGGAGGACACCATGCATGATGAGTAGCTGTGGACAAGGAGGCAGAATAAGCACTCTGACAGCTGTGCTAGACTGTGCACTAGTCTCAGCTTGGGTGGTAGAGGATAAACCACGTCCACCTTTGCCCGTGGACACAGATGCTGCTGGCCCCCTCATAAAGGCATGTTTACTATGCTTCAGTGATGAATGGAATTAGTGAGCAATCAGTGCCAATCACTCACTGTGTTCCTTCAGTACAGGAAGGGCTGGTAAATAGGACACATTTACCCACACTCCCCATTCTATATCTTGAAACATCCCCCTGTGTGCCCTCAACAGCTGCTGGTGGGAGAGGAGGACACTGGCAATGCTGCAGGGGAGCATTAGGATGCCGAGACAGCAGAGGGGTGGGGACGCAGATACCAATCCCCCTGCAGTGCATTTGGAGGAAGAAAAAGGAGGAGTAGCTGGCAGAGCTGCAGTGGGATCCACAAAAGTTGTCAAAAGTTTCCTGTTGAAAGGAATCTTTTGTTGTGTGTGGTGAGACATTAAACACTGAGCAATGATTAGGCAAAAACATCATGACTTTGTCCAATCGTGGCTCTGACTGTGCTCTGTGCCCTGATTAGGGCCCTAGAATTTGGGTCATGTTCGGACAAAACTTCTTGCAAATTTTTTTTACTAAAAAATTAAGAAAACAAACTTATTAGTTATTACTGGCAGAAATTGTGTTAATTTTCAAGATTTAAAGCCTTACCACAGTCACTTTATTATTTATTGGATAAAGTAGAGAAGAGTTAAACTTACATTTGGGATACAAACATTGTCATCAGTTCTAACCTTTCCTCACTATGCAAAAATCGATTTTATATTCGTATGGATCCATGTTGAAAAAAAAAATCCCCAATAGGATGCAGACAGCAATGAAAACCTGACCAAAGTTAAACGCTTCCCTGAATTGCTAAAATACATTTAGGTTTGAGTTATATTTTAATACATCAGCCCCAGTGAGTCTGATTTACAAAGAAGCACATTTTTTTTATTTAGCGCAATGAAACAGTGTTCACTTCAGTCATCCAATCATCTTTCCACCTGATTGAGTGTTCAATGTGAGAACAGATTCACTGAGCTAAGCAAAACAACCCCCAATGTGTGCTAGCACACTTAGATCTATATAATAAATACGACAAGAAATAAACCTTTTTTTTTTAGTCAAATGGAAACGGCTGAGTGGCAACTGTACCATGTGTTGATTAAATTGTTCATTATTTGGAAATAAAAACCTTTATAGAGGGATTTCAACAATCCCTCTATAGGAGGCAAGCTAAATTTAAATCTAAGCTGACTAAAAAAAAACATTACCTCAATGTAATTTCAGCAAAAAAAATCTACACTTTCTGAATAAACCAAAAAAGTATACACATGTAGAATGATCGTGTATCTTAAGGCAATAAAGTATATCAATTCACTAATCATATGCGAGCATAAATCCTTTTTTCTAAATTTTCTTGCACGCGATTGGGTTTGTAAAGTGAACGCATGTTAATATTTACTTTACTAAGTGAGCAGACGCTACTCTTACTGTTCCTTGGTAAAATCAACCCCAGTGACATGAAAAGCACTCAATCCACTGTAACAACATGGCAGCCAGAAAACTTATATTTTCAGAAAGATATATCAACTGTGTTAGCCTCCATACTGCCTCAGTTGATTTAATAAAGGAGTAGAGGATGTTTAAAATGAATTTGTACATAGTTTAGTAAATAAGGTAAAACCTTGACTTAGTTTGACTCATTCACTAACCTAACTGAAATATTAACACAAACTTAGGGAAGACATACAAACGCCAATCACACAGTGTTCTCATATGAACTGAACTCAGTACTCCAGCCTACCAATATAAGAAACTAACAACATACCTAGCCATATGTGAAAGATGATCATAAAATATTGCATAGTCAGTAGAAACATACATGAACCTCAGGTAAAACAAAGCAAGTTATGAGACGGGAGCGCTCGTTTTGGTAAAACTAGCTTTCGTAATGGAGTAAGCACATTCATCACGCTGTAACAGACTGAAAAGCGCGAATCGTCTTTTACTTACACAAAATCAGCAAAAGCAGCCCAAAGGGTGGTGTCATCTGAATAGAACTTCCCCTTTATAGTGCCGCCGTACGTGTTGTACGTCACCGCGCTTGCTAGAGCATTTTTTTTTCACGGTCGTGTGTAGGCATGGCCGTTTTAACGATCGGTTGAAAAAATACTTTTTTTCTAGACCATTACAAATTTAATTTTTTACAACCCGAAAAATGGTTGTGTGTACGTGGCAGTAGATTGATTTTGGACATCATTTTTAAAATGTTACCAAAAAACATGTAAACACCTAGTTGTATATTTTATTTGAAAGGTCACTAACTGCCCTTTCAAAATGCCAGCATGAAATAAATCTTTTTTTGTGAGACAACAACAATCACATAATTATAAAACAAATCAGAGAAAAGTATAATGGATTCCTTAAGTATCTAAACATGAATCAAAATCTGTCAGCAACTTTATTCCTAGTTCTTTTTGCTTACTCTCTAACAAATTTCATTTCCTAGCATATTTTACCTTTTCTTTCTAGTTTGAAAATTGGCATGTATTGTTTTCTAAAGTGGAACTTCAGTGGAAAAAAAATGCTAGGAGAGATAGAGTTCTAAAAGCAGAAAAGATCTCAACTGTATTTTCTGGTAAGAATAACCCCTTCCTCTGTCTCCTAACAATTATTTAAATAGTGTACACTGCCTGCAGCATGTGTTTAAGCTGCCGAGAACAGAGCAGGTGTCGGGAAGATGTAACTTATTTGTGCGCAAGAAGTAGTTGCATCATCAGTGGCCTTCCTTTGATTGAAGAGGACAGAGGGAAGAAGATGAAGATAATAGAAGTGGTTGACTGAGCAAAGAGGTACAGTTTTAATCTGTCAGCACTAAAGGAGGGAGTTATGGAAAAAGATGGAGAATTACAGTTAAGCTCAAAGCTTAAGTCTTCTGTACTTTGTTGCAGTGTTCAGGGCAAGTGATTTATTTTGTGTAGGTGTCCAGTCCACAATCAGGGGCAAATGCAAATTATATAGATTCACCCTTTCTGTTGGGGAGGGGAGATCCTACAATAAGGATATTTTTCAGTTTGGAGATACTTTCTTTTATGTCCCATTGCTTCTTTTGTACAGGAAGTGGAAAGGAAAATCTTCCCAACAGGACACAGACAGTAATAATAATAATAATAATAATAATAATAATAATAATAATAATAATAATAATACCATTTATTGTTCTATCCAAAACTATAAAAGGGTTTTCCTTTGGTTTATTTGAAACAGTTCTTTAAAAATAAAAATTGAAATTAAATATAAAAGTCAGCAGCTACAAATACTGTAGCTGCTGACTTTTAATAATAGTACACTTACCTGTCCAGAGAGCATTCCTCACTCAAACCAGCTCTTTGGCCATCTTTGGGTCCAGGCTACAGCATGTTTACTTTAGTTCTTTGGGAAGATGGCTGTGAGTGCTTGTGGCTTCACAGCCATCTTCCCAGTATGCTTGTGTAAGCCATGCTGTACTTTGTGAATAGTCCCACAGCTTTCTGGGACTGGTAATGTGTCCCACAAGGCTACAGGGGAAGGAGGAGGGACACGCTTCTGATTGGATTGCCATGGCGATCTGACAGGAAGTCAGAGTGGGCACCTGTCAAAATCAGGTAACCACTCCCCTCCCCAAAAAAAGTGACAAAACCTAAATATGAGGGGGAGAGGGAGGCAGGCAAGTGGAATTTTCCCTTTTGGATAAAATATTTTTGGGCTGTAATATTTTTAGCATAGATACTTTTTACTATAATAGAAATCTAAATTTCAATACACTACTACAGAAAAGTACTGCTAAGGAATGCCAAAAGATCCAGAAAAATGTGTATATCCAGGGCGCTCCAAGCATTTGAATCCTGACAGATAATGTCTGTGTTGGAGAGGGTAGCAAATCTTCACACACTTTAGGCAGCACTCAGAGAGACAAGCAATCTCTAATGGAAACAGAAAGATAAACAAGGCGCCTTGTTTGTTTTTCTGTTTTGCCAAAACCCTTTAGCTGTATTCAAAAATCTGCAGGTGTCTTCTTATGCCCTGTACACACGATCGGTCCATCCGATGAAAACGGTCTGATGAATTTTTCCATCAGTTATCCGATAAAGATGACTGATGATCAGTCGTGCCTACACACCATCAGTTAAAAAAACGATCGTGTCAGAACGCGGTGACGTAAAACACAACGACGTGCTGAAAAAAATGAAGTTCAATGTTTCCAAGCATGCGTCGACTTGATTCTGAGCATGCATGGATTTTTAACCGATGGACTTGCCTACAGACGATCGTTTTTTTCTATAGGTTTTTTATCCATTAGATCATTTTAAAACAAGTTCCTAATTTTTTAATCGATGGATAAATGACCGATGGGGCCCACACACGATCGGTTTAGTCTGATGAAAACGGTCCATCAGACAGTTTTTCATCAGACAAACCCATGGTGTGTACACGGCATAAGGCTACAGTCACATGGTTGATGGGTGTGGATAGTCTGGTGTGTTCAGAGGTGACTAAACACTGCTTCTGGATCCAATAACACTCTGTGCTATGGTCACATACAAAATTGCTAATTAACCGCTTGCCGACCGCCCACCGTAGTTTTATGGCGGCAGGTCGGCTCGGCTGCGCAAAAATCATGTAATATAACGTGATTTTGCATTGCGGCCACTAGGGGCACTCGCCCTCTGCTCGCCCCTGGTGCTGATGCGAGTGCCCAGCGGGTGCGATCACCTGCGATTGCTCATGACAGAGCGAGAACCGGGAGCTGTGTGTGTAAACACACAGCTCCCGGTTCTTTCAGGGGGAGAAATAACTGATCGTATGTTCATACAATGTATGAACAACAATCTGTCATTTCCCCTAGTCAGTCCCCCCTTCAGTTAGAACACAATGAGGGAACATAATTAACCCCTTGATCGCCCCTAGTGTTAACCCCTTCCCTGCCAGTGACATTTTGACAGTAATCAATTCCTTTTTTTTTTTTGCACTGATCGCTATAAAAATGCCAATGGTCCCAAAAATGTGTCAAAAGTGTCCGATGTGTCCGCCATAAGGTCGCAGTACCGATTAAAAAAAAAAAAAAAAAAAAAAAAATCGCAGATTGCCGCCATTACTAGTAAAAAAATGTTTTTAATAAAAATGCCATAACACTATCCCCTATTTTGTAGACACTATGGCCCGGATTCACGTAGAAGTGTGCATCTTTGTGCGGGCGCAACGTATCCTATTTACGTTAAGCCTCCGCAACTTTGACAGGAAAGTGCCGTATTCTGAAACCAAATTTGCGGTGGCATAGCGTAAATAGGCCGGCGTAAGCCCGCCTAATTCAAATGTGGAAGATGTGGGCGTGTGTTATGTAAATGTTATGTGACCCTGCGTAAATGACGTTTTTTTTTACGAACGGCGCATGCGCCGTCCGTGAAAGTATCCCAGTGCGCATTCTCCAAATTAACCCGCATGAAGCCAATGCTTTCGACGTGAACGTAAATGAGGCACAGCCCTATTCGCGAACGACTTACGCCGGGCGTACATTCGGGAATTGGTGTATCTAGCTGATTTACATATTTCTAGGCGTAAATCAGCATACACGCCCCTAGCGGCCAGCGTAAATATGCTCGGACTCAAGAGTTACGACGGCGTATCTGGAGATACGCCGGTGTAACTCGTACGAGAATCCTGGTCTATAACTTTTGCGCGAACCAATCAATAAACGCTTATTGCGATTTTTTTACTTAAAATATGTAGAAGAATACGTATCGCCCTAAACTGAGGAAAACAATCATTTTTTTTATATATATTTTTGGGGATATTTATTATAGTAAAATTTTTCAAAATTGTCGCTCTATTTTTGTTTATAGTGCAAAAAAATAAAAACCGCAGAGGTGATCAAATACCACCAAAAGAAAGCTCTATTTGTGGGAAAAAAAGGACGTAAATTTTGTTTGGGAGCCACATCGCATGACCGCGCAATCGTCAGTTAAAGTGGCCCGGTCATTGACCAGTAAAATGGTCCGGGGCTGAAGTGGTTAAATGTAGGCAGTCTGTACAGCCAAATATCCACTGAAACACCGACTTGGATGCACACTGTCTGCATCAAGGTTCAGTCGGAAGCTCTATTCACATGCAACTGTTGAGATGGGTGGTGACATGCTCATAGCGGTGGAGCCAGCTATTGATTTGTATAGAGTACAAATCTGACCAAAGTTGCTGACAGCTTCTACTCTTTGCACACAGGCGCAATTTAAACTCTCAGTGGGAATCTAGTAATTATTACCAGTGATTGCCTTTGTGCTGCCATGAATGTAGCCTTAAAGAAGGCAAAACAAATAATAATATGCAGAGGAGTGCTAAAAATGAAACAGTAGTGCTTCTCATGATAATGCGTATGTAAAACCAAAATAAGTGTTTGCAAAATGGGTATGGGGGTTAGGATTTAATTCACTGATACTTACAAGCTAGAAAAAAAAAAGGCAGTATTTTTTCCACAGTGACAGAAAATATAACAATAAGTTCCCTTAAGCAGTTATTGAGCAATTACTGTGCTTAGGCCTAGAGAATGAATCTGGGAAAATTGTGTCATTAGTTTGCTGTAGACAGGAGGAGGAATTTCCCCAGTCTCTTCTTCTGCAGTGACCATTTAGTCTCCTGATGTCCAACCTGTGACCTGAGGGGCCACATGCAGCACTTTTTGTATCTCCCTCATGGTCCCTGCAGGCAGCATTCTGCATTTCCCATATCCAGGTGCCTACTCAGGCTGGTGAAAGAAAACATATTCTTTAGATGTCTAATAGTCAAAGGGGTTTATTTTACACAATCTGCTTTTGGAGCTATGCATCCCTTTTCTCTTATGTTTTTATGTCTATATAATGGATCTAGCTGTATGGGGTTGTAGGGAGCACAAATGTGGAAGCATTTGTTTGCAAAGGGACTCTAATAGCAGCAATCTCCAGCAGTCCCATGTGTCTCTTCTCCAGTCTACAACTGTCTCATGATGCATCATCCAAGCTTCAACAACTCCTATAGAATGTCTTATAGTCTTTGGCCATTTGCTTTAGTACATCTCCTGTTGAATACCTGCAGTCTCTGACCATCTTTTTTAGCATGCCTGTATTATTTGACCATCATTTCTGCAGTGTTTCTGCAGTATTTGACAGTCTATGGTGCAATACATTATTTAATATTTATGTGCAGGCCTTTTGTGACATTAGAAGCTGCATTTAGGGCCCCTATATCAAGAAGCTTGATAGCTAAAACACAAAAAGTCACCAGCGCTAAAATATGGAGACCTGTGGAAAAAATAGGAAAAGGGGAATCATAGTCAATGGTTGGGGGTCTAAACTCAGTGCAGCTGTATAAAAACCATAACTGGAGGATACGGATCAAAACAGTGCTAAACCAAAGAGTCCAGCACTCACCGGGGTTGGAGAAGCAGGCAATCCCACAACAGGTGAAGGATCATAAAATAAATGTATTCAATAATGAAATAAAATCCAATCCTGTTATAAACAAGGGAGTAGAGAAGAAAAAAGCTTATGGTGTCACCATGAGTCAGCTGAGCAACGAGGAGCCAAAAGTTTCCAGTGATGACCAAATCCCTCACAGCAGGGGGGGAAAGGATGGTGCCAATAATCCTGCTGTACTGAGGCCGAAGATGGAGCCTGTTTGCCGGTGTGTGGATGGTCTATAGCCGTGTGGGGCCTGTAAACAGAAGCAGTGGTCTGCAAAGAGGTGGAGATACAGCTCTATCCTGCATGTAACGGTGACCTCAGACCAGCTGAGACACTGACGCAGGAAGAGGAAGGAGCCACGATTCTGTGATGGATGGCAGTTTTTCTCTCCCAATGTACACAGACACTTGAAGAGCTGATCACTAATGCTGGAGTATGTAGCCCCAGCTAGATGACAGTGATCAGGACTGGGCTGGCCAATAGGGATGGCCGACGAAGCTGCCAGTGGTTGCTGGGAATGACCGGGGATGATGGTAGTTGAGAGTGGTGACCCGAAAGCTGTATACGGGTGCCTTGACAACGCGTTTAGCGCAAATGCGCTTTGTCACAGTCATAGGGATAGGCAACCAGCACATTTAAATAGTCTAAAACTAAAAGGGTAATTTTCCAAGCAGAGGGGCAGGGCAATTTAAGTCACTAAGGTTAACCCTTCATTGCTCAGTGAGTATGCATTTAAACATTTTAACATAATATAAAATATAAATATAAATAGTCCTATTTCTTCCAGCCATACATAAAAAAAATAATAACATGAAATTACATATAAAATAAAATAAAAAATTGAATGAAAAATAAAATTAAATTAAATAATCAAAAAGGGTGCTTGAACTGCCCTACCTACAAAGAGCACCACTCAGCGCTCAGGAAATGGCAATAAAGATCTGTGAGAATATGTAGTATATTGTGATTCCTTTAACTTACAGCAGCTGCTTAAAATAAACCAACATGAATAAAACAGTAATATTAAAACTCTCAAAGTCCCAGAGTCCACAATAGCACTGTAGCAGTGCTACAATCAAACCAATGTTTGAAAGACTTCTATATGTGATACATATAGGAAACAGTAGTGATGCAGAGGAAGATGGATGTGATTAATCAAGAGTCTGGGGTCCAGACGATGTACTATGATACGAAACGCGTCGGGGGATTTCACTGTTGCCATACCCACTTTAAAAAGCGCTATTTGTTCTACATAATGTAAGTGTTCTTACCTACATTAAACTTCCATATGTTATCACTATTACGCTATGTGCCCTCTCTTTCCTCTTATTTTCTGATTCACATCCCTTCATATTGCCCTGGGAGTATTTGGACAACCACTCTTTAAGAGCTAATTTTACAAGGATAGCGCCTCCCCTCAATGGTTGGATTTACCTGTTAAAGCTCGGAGCTCAGCTGAGGATCTAGTTACCAGTGGCTATTCCATACACAATTTGTTTGACCCACTGAACGTACGTTCTTCTGGGTTCAAACATTTCGGTAAGCCTCCCATATACTGGTGGAGGTCTTCTTCACTTCACTTGTTTTGTTTTTTTCACATTTGGATTTTTTTACTAAGTTTGGAACTTTTATTTCTTCACTATACAGACATTCAGTTGTCCATGGTTGCGCTTTTCTGAGTTTATTCAGAGACATTTACTTGTTTATTGTTTTTTTGTTGGTGTATTAACTTTCAGATTATCCATTGTTTATATAGTTTAGCACTGTGTTTATTCACCCATTATGTGCATCAGATCAATTTAATCAAGCGCTACACTTTTTTGTTCCCTGTTGTGGCTGTCTGTCTCAACTATTATGGGATGTGTAAGTGTGTTTGCTGTGAGGAAGGAGGGAGGGGGGACTCCTCCAGCAGCCCCCCTGCTGATAAGACCGTTTACTGATGAGAAGTTTATACACACCTGACCTGTGTGTTTATTGTCATTGGGCAGTTTAACCCGCCCTGTTTTCCAAGGGTGGGAGAAAAGAGTCTCCATATTTTTTTTTTATCTGTTGTGTCCATGTGTGAAAAGAAATACGTTTTGCTGTTTGCCACTGGTGTTGTCTGGTGACTGGGTGGGTTAAAATGTCTTGGATAGTGCTGGTTCTGGACAGAGGAAGCATTGACGGTGGACATAGTCCAGGGTTAGCCACAGCGGTACATTGTTTTGCATGGAAATTTGGCATTTTTAATTTTAGGCCTTAAATCTGTCCAAACAAGTCCAGTAGACATCGCAGGTATGGTAACGTTTAAAACACAAAATCACAAAAATTTAAATATAACAAATAACTATAAATAGTTATAACAAATATAATAATAACATTTAATCAATAATGTAATCAAATCAAAAACACTGAACATTGCTCAGTTGCAGAATTATGCCGCGTACACACGATCGGTTTGTCTGATGAAAACGGTCTGATGGACGATTTTCATTAGACTAACCGATCTTGTGTGGGCCCCATCGTTTTTTTTATCCATCGGTTAAAAAACTAGGAACTTGTTTTAAAATTATCTGATGGTTAACTAACCGATAGGAAAAAAACGATTGTCTGTAGGCACGTCCATCGGTTAAAAATCCATGCATGCTCAGACGAAATTAGGGGACGGGAGCGCTCGTTCTGGTAAAACTAGTGTTCGTTATGGAGATAGCACATTCATCACGCTGTAACAGACAGAAAAGCGCAAATCGTCTTTTACTAACACAAAATCAGCTAAAGCAGCCCCAAGGGTGGCGCCATTGGATTTGAACTTCCCCTTTATAGTGCCGTTGTACGTGGTTTACGTGACCGCGTTCTGACACGATCGTTTTTTTAACCAATGGTGTGTAGGCACGACTGATCATCAGTCAGCTTCATCGAAAAATCCATCAGTCCGTTTTCATCGGATGGACCAATCGTGTGTACATGGCATTATAGCTGTCATTACTTTTAGTGTTTTAGTGTAGCTGCAATTTTTTGTTGTCTCACATGTTTTTACACAAATGTTCTGTTGTGTGATTGCCAGCTGCTTCTTTTTTTGATTCATGATTACTTTTCACCTATGCAGTTACTACATTTTCTTTTCTACACTTTACATTTTAGTAAACTTATAAATTACCATTTTGACTGTGTTTTATCAGTTCATTATTGCACCAGGCAAAGTTCATAGTCTAGGATAGATAGGATAGATAGTTTGACCACTGTGTGTTTTTTTTTCAAAATGAGATACATGGACTTTAAGAATCTCTAAGAAGATGAAAGGTACAAGGCCACAAATGTGTTGCAGGAAAAGGGTATAATGTGCAGTGGAATATTCTATGACACAGATCATGTCTTAATTCAGGAAAATAAAATGGTTTCTTAATGGATCAATTTTTTAGAGCTGTAGGACTGTTACAGGTACTAACTTTGTCTCTAATCTCCATAGTATTCTCTTTCAAACATTGCACAGTTTGGTGAACAAATAAAAAATGATCTGTTAGTTTAAGTTTTGGCTTCCAGGGGATATGGAAGAAGGTCTGCAAAACTGCAAGCCTCTCTTTTTGTAAAAATAAGCAGTTATCATGCACCAGGTAATCCTTCACAGGATGGAGGCATGGAAAGAACCAGATAAATAACTTCTGACTGCACTTGATTGATCACCTCCTTATTGCAGAAAAACTGCATAATATAAGATTGCAAAACACGATCTCTTCACAAACGGGAAACAAATGAAGAATGGAATAAAGACAATATATTTGTTTCAATTTTCAGGCTGTTTACTGCAAGCAAATGTTTTTTCTTTACCTAAGATTTTACAATACATAAAAGGTTGCTTTAAAAAAAAAGTTCAATTGTATCTATAAAAAGAAGATTAACAAAGTGGTACATAACTAACACCCCCTCTCCCCTTTCCCTGTCACCTCTGATTTAGGCTTGGTTCATATCTATGCAGTTTGCCTTTAAACTGTTTCTGCAGTGCTTCTGAGGTTCCTTTTTTAGTTTTTTTTTCACGCGTTTTTTTGTCAAAATTTTCATATGTTTTTTAACGCTTTTTTTGGCCAATTTGTTATTGGGCGTATATAAATAAAATGCACGAGAGCTGCGTGGCACATTGGACGCCCTCCCTCTTTCCTCCCATCCACCTTTGGTTAATGGGGAGGACTGGGCGAGCCAGTCCCACTGCACACCAGCACCACGCCTCCCCACGCCATGCACGTGGTGCCCTCTCTGGGCGTCCTGTTGTTGGTGTGAGTGGGATTGAAGCACATGGGTAGATGCGTCTAACTGTTGTGGATGGCTTCAGTCACTTTGGCAGGAGGGCCTCCCGTTTCTGTTGTGCCAGTGTGACATTGGGAGGAGCCTGTTTGGTCATGCTGAGCACATAAACATCCCCACTTTACTCTGCTAGCTCTCTTGGCAGCACCTCCAGCAGCATACTGCATCTGTGGAACATGTTTCTCTGTCACAGTTTTAGGTAATCACCTGGCTGAGCTTTCTGCCTATACTTTTCTTTTCAGTGTTTGATTGAAGACAGCATTGGCCGGCTTTCATAATTTTTCTTATATCCTCTGCACTCTTATTTTCATTCTGAGCAGATATGTTTTTTTTTCATTATTTCCACACTTCATTTGTATCTTGGTGTTGGGCTCCAGTCACTTTTCAATACTTTTTAACCATATTATATATCTTTATGTATTTTCAGTCTACCTGACTTACTTACTTTTACAGCATTGGTCACTTGTTTGCTCTTTTCTGGGGATCATGATGTGTGCCTTCCTGCGGGCCCCTTCCTCAGCTCCCAGGATGAACATTTTAAGCATCCACCAGTTTTCATGTTCATATGGTTTAGACTTAGTGGCCCGGATTCAGAAAGGAGATACGACGGCGTATCTCCGGATACGCCGTCGTAACTCTGAGTTGTGTTGTCGTATCTATGCGACTGATTCATAGAATCAGTTACGCATAGATTTCCCTAAGATCCGACCGGCGTAAGTGTCTTACACCGTCGTATCTTAGGCTGCATATTTACGCTGGCCGCTAGGTGGCGCTTTTGTATATTTACGCAATGAATATGCTAATTAGGTAGATACGCCGATTCAGAAACGTACGTCCGCCCGGCGCATTTTTTTACGTCGTTTACATTCGGGTTTTTCCGGCGTAAAGTTACCCCTGCTATATGAGGGTTCCCTATATTAAGTATGGACGTCGTTCCCGCGTCGAGTTTTGAAAATTGTACATCGTTTGCGCAAGTCGTTCGCGAATAGGGCTGTACATAAGTTACGTTCACGTCTAAAGAAATGACGATTTGTGGCGTAATTTCAAGCATGCGCACTGGGATTCTTTCACGAACGGCGCATGCGCCGTTCGTAAAAAACGTAAAATACGCGGGGTCACCATTAATTTTAATAAAACACGCCCACATCATCCCCATTTAAATTAGGCGGGCTTACGCCGGACCACAGACATACGGAACTTGCGCCCTATTTTCTGGTGGCGTAACGTATCTGAGATACATTACGCCTGCCAAAAGATACACCAATGTATCTGAATCCGGGCCAATGTAAGTACTTAGTGGGCCGAGTTCATTTCTCCCCTCCTTTACATATATACAGGGTTATTTATGAAAGGCAAATTCCCTTTGCAATACAAGTGCATTGGATGTGCAGTAGAAAGTGCACTTGGAAGTGCAGTCTCTGTAGATTACTGTAGATCTAAGCGGAAGATCTGAAATGAGGGGAAGTTCTGCTGATTTTATCATCCAATCATGTGCAAGCTGAAATGCTGTTTTTTATTTTCCTTGCATGTCCCCCTCAGATCTACAGTGACTGCACTTCCAAATGCACTTTCAAGTGCACTTGTAGTGCAAAGTAGATTTGCCTTTCGTAAATAACCCCCTTGTCTCCCTCGTGTTTGGGTGTAACATTGGACCATATCATTTTATTTATGATTTTTTACAGACCTTGGTGCACTTGCCCTTGGTGTACTTGCACCATTTTCTTTTTAGATAGTTTTAATTCATTCACTCCCAAGTTACGATGTTGCTTTTCAAGCAATTCTTTTTAATGGACAACTGTCAACACCTCAATAAGTAATCTCTAAGTTGCTATGATTGTTTTTATGAATATATGGTTAAGAATATGTGCCTGATATGCTTGTTTACCATACATATACTAATTTTTTTATGTATTGAATAAGACATGTCTTCTTACCTTGACTTATCGTTTAGCCATGCTAGACCTCATTTAAAGTCCCAAACGCTCTTTTTTTTTTCATATAGATTTAGGGATGACGATGTGTGATCCCACACACCTCATTACAGGGTATTAGGGTTGGGGAAGGAATCCACAAGGTTTCTGCTTATGCGGATGATATGCTTTTTTCAGTAACCGAGCCTCATATTTCTCTCCCTACTTTGCTGAGTGAGATTGAGAAATATGGCACTCTCTCTAATTTAAAAATAAATCAGACTAAATCAGAGGCCATGAGCATGTCACTATCCCCTCTTTCCCGGGATTCCATTCGGGCGAATTTTTGTTTTAAATGGAGTCCAATGCTTAGATACTTGGGCACAAATATTCCATCAAAAGAAAAGGACATTTTTAAAATGAATTTTTTACCAATGTATATTCTATTACGAGCCCTACTTGACAAATGGCGACTTGGTTCCCATTCTTGGTTTGGCCGCATTAGTATAATCAAAATGTCCGTTCTTCCGAAAATTTTGTATTTACTTCAGGCGCTACCAATTAAGATTCCAGTGACTTTTTTGCGTCAGATACGTAGTTTATTTATGAATTTTATCTGGGCCGGGAAACGTCCTAGGATTAAAAGAGATCTGTTGAATATGCCTAAGAATCTTGGTGGAATGGGGGTCCCAGATATATTTAAGTATTATTATGCAGTACATCTATCTAGATTAGTGGACTGGTGTAAACATGTTAGATCTAAGAGGTGGGTTGACATAGAACAACAGCTGAGTACAGTTCATTTAGGTAGAGCACCTTGGTGCTATACAGTATTACCGGCTCCTCTTAAAAATCACCCTATAATTGGCACAACACTAAAAATTACTGCACGTATATGTCAAAACGGGAACTTTTCCACAGTGCGATCACCTTTGTTTCCCATATTGGGGAACCCAAGTTTTAGTCCTATTAACCTGCCTGGCGGTCTTCCCGTGTCTGACACGGGGTTAGATTTTCCTGCTGCGAGCGGTAACCCCGTGTCAGCCACGGGCTTGCCTCGCTAGATCCACAGGCACAAGTTACTTACCTTGTCCCTGGATCCAGCGATGCCACCGCGCTGTGTGAGCGAGCGGGACCTCGCTCGATTCACACAGTGCCTCCGTGTGACGCCGATCTCCGTTCCCTGCGACGTTACGACGCACGGGAGCGGAGAACGGCGCCAAATTCAAAAAAGTAAACAAACACCTTACATACAGTATACTGTAATCTTATAGATTACAGTACTGTATGTAAAAAAAACACACCCCCCCTGTCCCTAGTGGTCTGTCCTGTGTCATGCATGTCATTTTATATAATAAAAACGTTTCTTTCTCCCTGCAAACTGTAGATTGTCCATAGCAACCAAAAGTGTCCCTTTATGTCAAAAATAGTTTTAGATCAGCTAAAAAACAGCGATAATAAATTATAATCACTTGCAGAATTGTGCGATAGCGATTTGTGGGGAAATTCGTCATAAAAAAAAAAAAATAATGACAGCAACAATTCTGCAACTGAGCAAATTTCAGTGATTTTGATTTGATTACATTATTGAATAATTTTTATTATAATTATATTATTATTTGTTATAATTATTTATAATTATTTATTATATTATAATTTATAATTTTGTTTTTAAAAAAATGTCATACCCGGGATGCCTATTAGAAGCTTGTTTGGTCAGATTTAAGTGAGTTATTTCTAAAAATTACAGACCTACAATATAAAACGCCAAATTTCCTTGCAAATAATGGTACCGCTTTTAGCATGTTTTTTCTGACAGAATCATACCGCCAGGGAGGTTAATAGAGAAAGGAGTATATCAGGCCTCACATTTTATTATATCAGAAAACTGGCCATCGATTAAAACATTAATACAAATAGGAGGTCCTTTTGAAGTCAATATCTGACAGGCGTTGCAATTAAGTCATTTTTTTAGATCATTAGGCCCGGGAAGTAATTTTCATTGTCAGTTAACAATCTTTGAGTCGTACTGTAATGATTTAGAACCACTAGCCCGAGGGATCTCTAAAATGTATGGACTATTAAATAAATTTAGGGAGGATCAGGAGATACCAGACCTTAACAAATGGGAGAAGGACCTAGATAGGACCTTCTCTTCATTACAACGTAAACAGATTATCTTTTTGACTCTAAACTCTTCAATCTGTACACGAATTCAAGAATTAAACTATAAAATCTTGATGCAGTGGTACCATACTCCAGTACGACTCAAAAAATTCTGCAATGAAAATTCTGACAGATGTTGGAGATGTGGAGAAGAAAGCGGGACATTGATTCATATATTTTGGTTTTGTAAAAAAATAAGAGTTTATTGGTTGTCAATTATGAGAATCTTGCAAAAAATTTCTGAGTTAAAAATACCCAATGATCCCGCTTTTTTCCTACTTCACCTATCTGAGATCCCAGTTCAGACTTATCGGAACTCAGTACTGTGCCATTTGGTGAATGCAGCTAAAGCAGGTATACCCTTACGGTGGAGGGATACTACGTCACCAACAGTTTTAGAGTGGATAAATAGAGTTAGAGATATAGAAGCTATGGAAGACCTAGTTCTCTCAGCTAAGGGTAAAAATAAACTATACAAAGAAACGTGGAAGAGCTGGAATTAGTTTAAAAATTCAGATGAGGGGAAAAGATTAATGACTGAACCTGATAAATGAAGAATCGGATACGCACAGGGAATTATAATGTAAAATATAATATGATGGATAAACCGACTTTCCTGTTATGAATTGTGGTTTAAGGGAGGGAGAGGATGGGGTTCCCCTTCTCTCTCCCCCTCTTTTATCTTTTTTTCTTTTTTTTCTCTTCTTTTTTTTTTTCTCTCGTCTTTTGAGGGGGGGGAGCTGGGAATGGGCAGATGCATCACTTGTCTCTCTGTGAGATAGAGTGATGACCAAGAAAAGGGTTAGAGTGGGAAGATTTAGTGAGGGAGTTTATGGGAGGGTCCAGAGCGAATATGTATGTATTTTTTTTTGTCAAGAGGATTGTATTCATGTTTGTTTTTGGCAGAGTATTTGCCCTGTGCCTTTCCATATGCTGTTTTATGTAAAGAAAAGAAAAAAACAAATAAACATATAAAGTACAAAAAAGAAAACAATAACTTGCATTTTCAGGATGGAAGCAGATGCTTACTAAATAGATGACGTATGTCTTATACTGATAAGGGAAGTCACTCATATGCCCCCACTTTATCGACATTACAAACTGCATAAATACTGTACTTTTTGTTCAAATAAACCAGACATCAATTGATACATGAAGCAAACTGTTCTCTGTGTGTATCGATTTGTCTCTCAGATCTGATGGGTCACTGAAGTGTTATTTTGCATTACCTAAGAATACACCTGGGTGGTTATTAGACATGTGCATTTATGTTATTTTCTTTTTTTTTTTTTTTTTTTTCGTAAATTCGGGAAATTCGAAAAATTATTTTTTTTCGTTTTTGTTTCATTCGTTTTTTTTTTTTCGGAAATTCTGAAATTTAAAAAAAAAAAAAAATTGTGTTTTATTCGTTTTTTTGTCTTTTTCGGAAATTCGTAAATTCGGGAAATTTTCGGATTTCCGAAAAAGCAAAAAACTAAAAAAACAAATGAAACAAAAAAAACGAATGAAACGAAAAAAAAAGAATTTTTGGAAATTCGGAAATGTATGAATTTTCGAAATTTCGAATTTTTGAAATTTCGAATTTTTGACATTTCGAATTTTTCAATTTTCGAAATTCGAAATTTCGAAAATTGAAAAATTTGAAATTCATTCGAAAAATCGTAATTATGAAAATTCGGAAATTTTCGATTTTTTAAATTTTCGAATGTCGAATTTTTCAATTTTCGAATTTTCGTATTTCCGAATTTCGAAATTCGGAAATACGAAAATTGAAAAATTCGAAAATTGAAAAATTCCAAATTCGAAATTTGATAAATTCGAAATTTGAAAAATTCGAAATCTGAAAAATTCGAAATCTGAAAAATTCGAAATTGGAAAAGTGAAAAATTTGAAAATTCGAAATTGGAAAAGTGAAAAATTAGAAAATTAGAAAATTGAAAAATTCGAAATTTGAAAATTTAAAAAATCGAAGTTCGAAAATTGAAAAATGTTTCAAATTTCGAATTTTTAAATTTTCGTAAATTTCGTAAAATTTGAAATTTGAAAAATTCCAAATCTGAAAAATTCCAAATCTGAAAAATTCCAAATTAAAAAAATTACAAATCTGAACAATTCCAAATTGGAAAAGTGAAAAATTCGAAAATTAAAAAAATTCGAAATTTGAAAAATTGAAAAATTCGAAAAATTGAAAAATTCGAAAATTTAAAAATTTGAAAATTGAAAAATGCGAAAATTGAAAAATTCGTAAATTCGAATTTTCGGAAATACGAAAATTCGTAAATTCTAAATTTTCAGAAGTCCGAAAATTCGTAAATACAAAATTCGTAAATCCGAAAATTCGTAATTAACGAATTTTCGTAAAAAAACGAATTAGAAACAAAACAAATTGCACATGTCTAGTGGTTATATTACATATCCTCATCAATAACCAGCCAAGCTTTCAGATTAACAGTGCTGTTCCCATTCCTTGCAAATAGATGCTCATTCTATTAGTTAGTAATTGTGCCCATCATATTTATGGACCAGAGGCAGGACATATCTGGTTGGACACCAAGGCCTGGATTCACGTAGCACTTACGCTGGCGTATCTCGAGATACGCCGCGTAAGTGTCAATGTGCGCCGTTGTATCTCTGCGCCGTACCCATAGAACTAGATACGCCTGAATATAGGCTTCCTCCGACCGACGTAACTTTCCTACACTGGCGTATCGTGGGCGCATATTTACGCTGGACGCATCTGGCGCTCCCATTGATTTCCTATTCAAATATGCAAATGAGGGAGATACGGCGATTCACGAACGTATGTGCGCCCGGCGCAGGCTACGCGCGGTGCGCGTAAGTTCAATGTCTGGCGTAAAGTTATTCCACATAAAGCAGGTGTAACTCAGCACCAGACCTGCACAGCACCGTTAAGGATGAGCAGAGCAACCACACTTGCAGGACAACACATCTGTATGCCAACATGCCAGGCATGGCCGCCATCAGGAATTATGGGGCCACTTACACAGCTTCAGGCATGGGCCTGGGGGGTACTGCCGCGAATTGAGAAAGACGAACTAAAGAAAAATATATAGAAAAAAAGGAACTAAAAAGGATTAAAAAAAGAAATTAAAAAATATCCAATTTTTTTTTTCCTAAAAAAAAAAAAAAAGGGGGGGGCTTGCCATCTGGGGTCCTTTGCTCACACACACCACATCCACTTCACATTGGATTAGCCCAAGTCCACCATGCAGGACTTGGGAGCAGCAACGCCACGCCAAGGCCCCAATGGTGTTACTGTCCATTCATACCACATTCATACGGTCATGGGGATAACCTCTCCCCGACGACCCAGGGTGACACGCCTTGCTGGCAGGAGTGTCACCCACACATTCACACACCAGTCACACTGTAGCCTGCACTCCTCACCGTGTGCATTCACTACAAAAGAAAAAAGCTCATAACCTGAGCAAATAATTAAAAAAAAAAAGCTCATAACCTGAGCAAAAAAAAAGGCACTCATTTGCCCTGTCGTGGGCCAGGCATGGTGCCACGGCTCCGGCTCCTCAGTTGCCTGGGGGGAGCCTTGGGTGGGGGGGTGGGGCATCTGGAGGAGAATCATCCCCAGGTCTGCCACTCCTGACAGGTGCTGGCTAGTGTTGAGCAGAATATGCCATATTCGATTTCGCGATATATCTCGAATATATATTCGAATATTCGAGATATATTCGCTAAATTCGAATATTCGTGATATTTTATCGAAAGTAAATAATTGCGATTTTTCGCTATTGCGAATGCGAAAATAATTGCGATTTTTTGATAACTGCGGTAGGAGCACTCTGATTGGCTCAGAATATTTGTGATATTTTATCGAAATATCGCAACATGCGAATGCGATATTTATTGCGCAATTTCGACAAATGCTGTAGGAGCACTCTGATTGGCTCAGAATATTCGTGATATTTTACAATACAAAATAATTGCGAATATTCGGCAAATGCGGAAGGAGCACTCTGATTGGCTCAGAATATTCTTGATATTTTACAATACAAAATAATTGCGAATATTCGGCAAATGCAGAAGGAGCACTCTGATTGGCTCAGAATATTCTTGATATTTTACAATACAAAATAATTGCGAATATTCGGCAAATGCGGAAGGAGCACTCTGATTGGCTCAGAATATTCGTGATATTTTACAATAGAAAATAAAAAGTGTTTTGCATTGGTGGTGATTCTTTACTCTATCCATCTGTCACAGCCATTTGTCAATCAAACACCTTGAAGATTGAACACGTTCATGCTGCATGCTTTGGACTTTTTTTCACTTCACATATCAGACATTTTTATGAAAGATTATTTTTCTATTATTGGGACTATATTTCTTTATATATTTGTTTCACTGTGTATTTCACAAGTTATTTGCGCTTGCTTATTTTATAATTTGCCCACATGTCTTGTCACTAGAC
Organism: Rana temporaria; assembly: GCF_905171775.1. Taxonomy (NCBI): domain Eukaryota; kingdom Metazoa; phylum Chordata; class Amphibia; order Anura; family Ranidae; genus Rana; species Rana temporaria. The sequence continues at coordinate 79,034,420 of NC_053497.1, read as the reverse complement.
ATATTTTTTATTCTTGTAGAGCGACTCCATTTTCTGTCTTGTATTAATTTATGTTGTATAACATTTTTGAGTTGCTGCTGTATTCTCCCCTTTTTTAAGGTATGTGCAATTTTTTCCTTCTTACAAAAAATAATAATATCAAACATACAAATATTCATAACATACACATACACAAAGCCCCCCCCTTTTGCATCAGAGACAATCAGAGTTCTCCTACCACAGTTATCGAAAATTCGCAATCATTTTCGCATTCGCAATAGCGAAAAATCGCAATTTTTTTTTTTTCAATTTGGCAACATAAAAGGATCGCCTCAGCTTAGCTACTCGGCCCAGGGTCCCTAATCATACCAGCAATGCTTTTAGACGTCGATAGGATGTGATCTGTTTTAAAAATCAAATTGAAAAAATGCGAATATTCGGAATTGCGAATATTCACCGCGAAATTCGAAATATAGCGCGATTTCTCGAATATGCTATATTCGAGTCGAATATTCGCAATGCGAATATTCGTGAGCAACACTAGTGCTGGCTGCCTGCCCTCCAATGCCAGGGCAATGCGGGTGAGAACCGCATTAGTCTGCGCCTGCATTCGCAGCTGGCGGGTGGTGGTGTGCCGCTGGTGGCGCCTTGTCTGCCTCCCCTCCGCCTCGATGGCAACAGTATTGGCCTGTACCGCCACTGCCAGGCTCTTTACCTCTGCCACCAGGCCTGCTGTTGTGGCCTGCAGCTCCCCAATGCAGGTGACCACAGCAGCACAGTTACCACTGACATCCTGCAGGCTGTCATTTATCTGGGCCGAGGAGGCCAGGCTGTCTGCCACCCGGCGCAGGTCCCCGGCTAAAGCACCCATATGGTGGGTCTGGCGGGCCTGGTCCCTCGCTAAATTTTCCTGGAGGGATTCAGGAACACCCCTTGTCTTCCGTGTCACCTTCCTGGGGGCAGAAGAGGTTTGGGGCCGTCTGTACGGGGAGGCCCTTGAGGGGCTTCCCCTGCTGGGGGCTAACCCTGAGGGTCTTCCCCTGCTGGGTGGGAGGTCTGAGAGGGCCCGGGCAAAAGGGAAGACTCCTCAAAGCAGAGGCAAACCTCCTGATCCATATCCACCGTCTCCTCCTCAACCACCTCTAGAGGAGAGGTGTGGGCACTCCCCTCCACCGCTGTCTCTTGGCTTCCCAGGGGGTCAGGCTGAGCCAGATGTTCCGGGGATGGCGTGGGACGGCCACCGGTAGCAGATGGCCCCGCTCCCTCCAGCACATCTGTGGATGACACAAAGCATTCACATGTTGGTGGACCCACACACTTGTCACATGTTCCCTTCCATCCCCTCACATGCTACACACCGGATAGGGGATAAAAAACACTTACCTGTCCTCGAGGCCTGATCAATCGAGTCAAAGCCCTCCAACTGCTCCCTCTCCAGACACCTGGCGACCATCTCATCTTCCGGGGTCAACCGCACATCAGATGGTGCCCCTCTGGTGCCTTCTGATGGCGGACACTTTATCCCGGACATGCCGACGCAAATCGCTGATTTTTTTGTTAATGTCCTTAGAGGTCCAGGACTCATTACCAAGGGCATTAACATCAATGGTGATCTGCTCCAGGATTTCTTGCTTCTTGGCCCTGCTGGTATGGCAACTCTTGGCGCCATGGAGAAAAACATCATATTTCTCTATGGCCGAGATGAGGACAGCCTTCTCATCTGGGGAGAAATTTTTCTTCCTCCCGTCCCTCTCAGACTCAACATCAGCCATTACAAAAACTAAAGTACCTTGCTTCAGGGGGGGGAAACAAGCAGGATGTACTTTTGCGCCGGACGGGCGTATGGCGGGGCGTATTTATGCCCTCGGCGTAAGCTGGTGGGCCGGCGTATCCCAGGAAGTTGCGCCGGCGTAGTTGTGAGCATGCGCACAGGGGAGCGATCATACGTCCACGTCACTACGCATGCTCCGTTCATGATACGCCGGGCGTAAAACACTGCTCCACGCTCGGACCATCATTTGCATAAGGTCACACCCACTTACACTTACGCTGGCTTACGCCTACGAAATTACTTTACGCCGGCGCAACGTTGGGAGCATTTCCTTTGTGAATACTGTGCTCGCCGCTCTGCACAGCGTCGGCGTATCGTATATTCGATACGCTACGCCCGCATAAAGATGCGCCAAGGTATGTAAATCTGGGCCCAAGAGTTTTCCCACCAACCAGGAAGCTGGTTGAGACAAATATAATTAAGACAGGTAGGAAAAAAAATTATATTGTTACATGCATTACATACAGTTACCGGAAAATTATATTTTATGATGTTGGTGATTTAAAAAGATGGTTGCTGATTTCTTGTCATTGGTTGTTGCACCAAACATGTAGTAACAGCTCCCTATACTTTACTGGTAAATAACACCAATGTCCTAAAGTCATAACAGTACCATTAATTGTGTTAGCCCTTTTTTGATATCTCTTGCTACAGAATGGAAAGACAATAAGTGCATGTACTGTATTGGTAATCATAACCAGTATTTTATTACATAGTTTTTCAGGATAAAAAATCAAACCACTTGAAAACACAATATAGAGGAAAACAGGCAGACAGTTTAGCACTATATCTAATTTTTAATATTGACCTCCAGGCTTAATCTTCTGTAAAATGTTTGGAGGAGATTAAAAAAATCCATCTGCAATCTATCACAAGAGAGCTGGTAATAGCCAAGAATATCCAAGTCTGTCTTGTGTGATGGATCCTGCCAGTACAGTATAAAATAGTCCTAACCGTTCATAACCTCGAGAGCACCTCTTTTTCTATACAAACTGAAATTGCATGTAGCAAATCACATGTGTTAGTCTGTACCAAACTGCAACACAAACACTGGCCCTGTATACAGTTAACCACTTGCTTACTGGGCACATAAACCCCCTTTGTTCCCAGGCGAAATTTCAGCTTCCGGCACTGCGTCGCTTTAAATGACAATTGCGCGGTCGTGCGACGTGGCTCCCGAACAAAATTGGCGTCCTTTTTTCCCCACAAATAGAGCTTTATTTTGGTGGTATTTGATCACCTCTGCGGTTTTTATTTTTTGCGCTATAAACAAAAAAAGAGCGACAATTTAAAAAAATATATATTTTTTTTTTACTTGTTGCTATAATAAATATCCCAATTTTTTTTAAAAAAAACATTTTTTTTTTCTCAGTTAAGGGCGATACGTATTTTTCGACGTATTTTTGTAAAAAAAAAAAAAAAAAGCAATAAGCGACTGGTTTGCGCAAAAGTTATAGTGCCTACGAAATGGGGGATAGATTTATGTTTTTTTTTTTACTGGTAATGGCGGCGATTTGCGATTTTTTTTGTCAGGGCTGCGATATTGCGACGGACGTATCGGACACTTTTGACACAATTTTGGGACCATTCACATTTATACAGCGATCAGTGCTATAAAAATGCACTAATTACTGTATAAATGTGACTGGCAGTGAAGGGGTTAACACTAGGGGGTGAGGAAGGGGTTAAATGTATTCCCTCATTGTGTTCTTACTGTGTGGGGGGAGGGGACTGACTGGGGGAGGTGACCCATGCTGTGTCCCTGTGTAAAGGGACACAGATCGGTCTCCTCTCTCCCTCACAGCACGTGGAGCTCTGTGTTTACACACAGAGCTCCACGTCCTGCTGTGTTACCGGCTGTTTCCCGACGATCGCGAGTGCCTGGCGGACATCGCGGCCGCCAGGCACTCGCATCGGCTCCCGAGCGGTGCGCCGGGCATGTTGTTTCCCCGCTGCGCGCCCCCAGCGGCGCGCACAGGGAACAACAACAGCAGGACATCTATGGACGTCCACCCGGCACTTAAGAGCCGCGCTGTGGACGTCTTTCGACCATAGCGCGGATCTCAAGTGGTTAAAGTAAAAAAAAAAAAAAAACTATCACTGTTCCTGCATCAGCTAAGAAAGCAGAGGAAATACATGTATATCTGCAAAACAGCTGACAATCTGCGCAATTAGTAAATCCTGAGTGCTTCAGTTTGCCGGCTGAAATAAAGGGAATATAAAGACAGACTGAAAGTAATGATATATATTAATATTTTAGTATTAACACATGTATTGGTATACAGTGCTATAGTTTAGGAGCCACTGGTAGATTTGGGTCCTCTGCTCTTGTCCAGCCCTATGTGAGGCCTGAACCTCAATGACACCAAATGTCAGCAATTGCATTGTTTACATTCTGTTGTCATCTGGGCATCCTGCTGACAGCCGATCCTTAACCACTTAAAACCCAGACCTTTAGGCAGCTAAAGGACCCGGCCAGGTTTTGCGATTCGGCACTGCGTCGCTTTAACAGACAATTGCGCGGTCGTGCGACATGGCTCCCAAACAAAATTGGCGTCCTTTTTTTCTAACAAATAGAGCTTTCATTTGGTGGTAATTGATTACCTGTGCGGTTTTTATTTTTTGTGCTATAAACAAAAATAGAGCGACAATTTTGAAAAAAAAATATTTTTTTTACTTTTTGCTATAATAAATATCCCCCAAAAATATATAAAAAAACATTTTTTTTTCCTCAGTTTAGGCCGATACGTATTCTTCTACCTTTTTTTGGTAAAACAAATCGCAATAAGGGTTTATCGGTTGGTTTGCGCAAAATTTATAGCGTTTACAAAATAGGGGATAGTTTTATTGCATTTTTATAAATTATTTTTTTTACTACTAATTGCAGCGATCAGCGATTTTTTTTTCGTGACTGCAACATTATGGCGGACACTTCGGACAATTTTGACACATTTTTGGGACCATTGTCATTTTCACAGCAAAAAATGCATTTAAAATGCATTGTTTACTGTGAAAATGACAATTGCAGTTTGGGAGTTAACCACAAGAGGGCGCTGAAGGGGTTATGTATGACCTAATATGTGTTTCTAACTGTAAGGGGGTGTGGCTGTAGGTGTGACGTCATCGATTGTGTATCCCTATAAAAGGGATCACACGATCGATGACGCCGCAACAGTGAAAAACGGGGAAGCTGTGTTTACACACAGCTCTCCCCGTTCTTCAGCTCCGGGGACCGATCGCGGTCCCGCGGCCCTGGTCATGGAGCTTCGGACCGGTTCACGGGGGCGCACCGCGGGCACTAGCACAGGACGTACCTGTATGTGCATGTGCCCAGCCGTACCATTCTGCCAACGTAAATGTGCAGGAGGCTGTCCTTAAGTGGTTAAAGTGGACATTCAGTATTTTTTTTCAACTTTCCATCTATTAAATCTTCTGCCCTCGTTGTTTTCACTTTGGATAGTAAAAAAAAAAAAAAATCTGCCAGTAAATACCTTATACAGCCCACTTCCTGTTTCTTGTCTGGTAAAAAGCCTAGGCTTATGACATCATGCACAGCTCTCTCTCTCACTCTTGTGAAAGTTTGCCAAGAAGGGAGGGGGGATAAGTTATAAGAGGGCCAATGAAGTTTGAGTTGTGCCTCTGTGTGTCTGTGTAAATCCAGGAAGTGAACAGGCAGCTGCTTCAGCTGCCCACAGTTAATATGGTTGCAGCCAGACTTTTTTGAGATTTCTGCAGCATATTTGGCAAGTACAGAATAACAATATTTATAAAATAATATGCAAAGCGGTTGGAGGGAAGCTTTAGAATGACAAAGATGTTTTTATCACAAATTATATGAGCAGAATGCAGTTCCTCTTTAACAACCAGTTATTGTGATTTGTGAATATACAAAACAAATGTCAAAGATACAAAAAAAATTCTGAAATTAATTTTGTATCTTCAGCATACATTTTTTTTAATTCTTTAATGCTGTTCCAATCCAATCCACAAATATACAAAACGAATGCTGAAGATACAAAACAAAGTTCGGAATTCCTTTTGTATCTTCGGCATTCATTTTATATGTTTGGAATGACTTTACATGACAAGCGAGCACCCCCCCCGAACCAAACTAGGCCGCATGTCCTCAACATTTGGGGGGGTGCTTTGGGGCAGGGGGGCTCTCCCCCAGAAACACCTTGTCCCTATGTTAATGGGGACAAGGGCTTCTTCTTCCCAACCCTGGCCCGGTGGTTGTAATGCCCCGTACACACCATCACTTTATGTGATGAAAAAAAACGACACTTTCTGTGAAGTAAAAAATGACGTTTTTGAAACTTCAATTTTCAAAGACGAAGTTGCCTACACACCATCGTTTTCTCACAATGATCTTGCAAAGTAAGGTTACGTTCCACCACGTTTTACCATTGAAGCTTGCTTCATAAGTAGCTTCTGGGCATGCGTGGATGAAAAAACGTCTTAGAAAATGAAGTTTTTTGCTACACACGGTCAATTTCTGTGAAGTAAAAAGTGCACTTTTGAAAAACGACACATAAAATTGAAGCATGCTTCAATTTTTTTTGGTCGTTTTTTACAAGACATAAAACGACGTTTTCCCCCACACACAGTCAATTAAAGTGACGTTTTTAAAAACGTCATTTTTTTTCATCACATAAAGTGATGGTGTGTACGCGGCATTAGGGTCTGTAGGTGGGGGGCTTTTTGGAATCTAGAACAAGAAGCCCCATATCTAGTGGCAAAAAGA